>NW_010556795.1:0-23362 GCF_000687285.1 Phaethon lepturus
CGATCGGGCTTCCCACGCGTTGGCGATGTAATCGTCCGACTTCTCAGTTGTCCTCTCCCCCCAACTTTGGTTGAGGGAGCCATGTTGAGAGGCAGCTGGGTGGCTGGCGTTGGGAGAAGAGGTTGGGCAGTGCGGGAGCTGGGGAGGTGTTCCGGCCTCCTGTGGAGCAACGTACGACCCCCAAGTCCCCATCAGCGCAAGGGTTTTTGGTTTCCCATTGAATTATTTGCTTTTATCATGGGGCTTGATAGAAAAAAAAAAAGAGAAGAGTTAATCCCTCATAAGCGTCTCTCAGTATCGCCATATGACAAAACAAATTGCTTCCTGTATATCCCACCCACTGGCATCTCTCTGGCTACACAGCATGTGTTGATTTGCCCTGTGTGTCCCTTATGGCCCCTGGCCACAGCTTCCCGAGGTTTCTGCCAGTTGCTTATGTCACTAGTGATGCGGCAACCAGTTCAGACAATGTTAGTAAATAAGAAAAGTCACACTGATTTCATTAGCTTTTTATGTTGTCTGCTTTATTACACAAGTGGCACCGGTTTTCTTTGTTGTGTAACACAAGCTTTTGCAAGCATAGTAAAATGAACTTTCCTGGGACTATTTTTAGAGGTGATCACGGAGATTTGGATCAGAACAGATTAAGTCAGGACTTCTGCGGAGGTGATACATGCACTGAGCTATACCTTTACTTAAAGACGTGTGGCCTGACTGTGGCCTGGCATTTACAGAGTAACTGAAGTTGGACATATCCCACAGAACAAAGGGAAGAATGGTGGGTTACCCTCTGCCTGTCCACGGACGGGCCCATGTGTTTAGCTCGTGGAGCGCAGTTCACGCTGGGGTCTGGCTCTGTGAGTGCTCGTAATGCTGGGAAGCGGAGGCGGCAATTTTGTGCCGTCAGTATTCAGGCACGGGGAGGGGCAGCGCCATTTGAGATCGCTTTCGGGTACCAGATCGTGCCTCGGGCCGCTGTGTTCCCCTGCGGTTTTAAATCAGCACCCCTGCCTCTGCCCCCTCCAGGCACGTGGGGTTTTGTCCGAGCGACGGTCAGACAAAATTCGTTTCAATTCCCAGCTCTTTTTTTTGTCGCTTTCCCCACATAGATTTGTATGTGACGAGGCTGTTGCAGCCCTTTCTCTAAAAGGTCAGCCTAAATTATTTTGTGCGGATAACACGAAAGCTTATGTGCTTGATGGATTTCTGCAGCACATAAACACTGCTTCTCATGGGACTGATGACCTGAATAATTACCTCATCTCAGTCACCGTTGATCTAATCAGCTAAACCAATTATAATACAAGCTCAAGCCATTTATGAAAGTTTCTCAGATTGCTTTATGCAGACCGGAAGGTTTTGTGCATTATACACAAGTTAGTATATAGCGGGTAGCGATGCCCCGCGCTAAATTTTGCTCCTTTTTAATACAATCTAAATTTAGAATCTTTGTTAACCCAAGTTTCCCAGAGTTTTTCAGTGGAGATCTGAATTTCTCTCAAATAACTTTGGGAGATTTATTTTGAAATACTTGACCTGTTTTTTGGGTTTTTTTTCTTCGTATGTGAATTATGTTCAAGTGAGCGATAGTTATATATAGTTCTCTTATAATAGTGAGTTAGGTATAACACAAAGGATTAAATATATGAATTATTATTTTCGTAAATCAATAAGAAAAAGTTAAAACACAACTTGGTATTCCTTTATTTTTTATTATTGTGTAATATGCTTTCAACTTAGACACAATTTTCATAGTTTGCCCTGTATATGATTATGGATTACAGTGAATAATCTCATTTAATTTAATCACATGCAGTTTTAATCATTGCTGTTAAACCAACCTTGCAGAATTGTCATTAATACTTACAGATGCATTCAAAGCAAACTGGACAGTTGTTTATCACGATGCTTATGAAAAGCAATGGGTAATGTCAATTTAGTCTTTTGCCAGACCCATTTTTGTCTGGGATAATAGGCGAAAAGCTACAATAAGCTGTTTTCATTCTCAGCATCTTGGTGGAAAATAAGTTGCCTGAAGAGATTTTTTTAAAGCTAAAATAATTGCATGCTGTATGTGACTTACTCTGCTGTTAGCTTGAGTTCATTATTGATCCTCTAGTATTTCTTGTGATCTCTATTCTCTGCAATGACCTAGTGTAAAAATAGCCTTACATCTTTAATTATGTCATAACGTCTGATTTATAAAATTGTCTCCTGAGATATCCATGACCTCAATCAGACACAGTGTTATGTCATTAGCCAAGACAGCTAAGCAAAGCAGAGTTTATTTGTATAGTGGCAGCACTATTCCAGTCTTACATGAAATCAAAGGCACATGAAGAAATACCAGTTTCAAAGGAATCAAAAGCTTCCCAGGATTATTTTATTCTATTTCAAACATGCAAATTTCAAGTTTATGCTTTTGTAGGAAATTTTAATGCAATACTTTCAGTCTGATTACAGAAGAGCACTATGAAACTCTTGCAATTCATAAACACTGCTTGAGGAAGGTGTTGCAACATCTGATAAACTTCAGGTAGTCCCAGGCCTGAAATGTCCATTTATGTACTCTGGAATAATATTAAGAATATTAGTTATACTTTATTTAGAATATATGGAAAATAAGTAATTTATCCCAGGCTGATTGTTTTGTCATATATTCTAAATAAAGTATTGTTAATTTTGCTCTCTCACTTCAAAACAAAGGGGGATCTTCCAAAACTGTGCTAGTTAGTTACATAAAAATAAGATATGTCATATAGTATAGAAAAGCTGTGGTGAAGGTCTGTGAAGTGCCAGATATTCCACAGAGGAAAGACAGAGCCCTCAACATCTGGCAGTAGTATGGCTTCTACTTGGAAAAAACCTGTTACTGGGCTGAATTTCAACCCCCCCTTATGTGGAAAAATCAACAGTAAATGTTAATGTAGTTGATGTGATGGATGACTCATGCTTTCTTGTTTGTCACGCAGTGCCTGTATGCGATATTTGAAAAATGAAATAGGATCTGTTGCAAACCTCAGAGAAGCCAGCAGTCCTGGTCTCCTGTAATGAAGAAATCCCTTTACCTATAATCCAAAGGCATCAGTGCCATTTTATGTTTAATGTCTCTTCAGCAGATTTTTTTTGCCTGTTCTGTTTCATTGGTCTGGAAGAATGGTGGGAAGCAACCCTGGACGCTGAACAGGAGAGAGCAGGGCTTAGCTAAGAAAACAGTCCTTGAAAAGCAGGGATGCTGTGCCTGCATGATGTGATATATGTACAGTTATTCCTTCTAATAGCTGATTATTAATACATATTAATCGGAATAGTTTGATTTGTTGCTATGATTTAAAATAAGTGGTGGCTGAAGACATATAAAAAGGAAGAGAGGGAAAAGGATGCTGTTGAAGGAGAAAGGTTGAAGTCTTAGGAAGAGGACATACATTTAAGAATTATCAATCTTCATTCTCCTAAAGCTTTCACATATAGTAAATATGTCTGAGAACTGATCTTATTGACAAAATAATAGTAAGACTCAATTTAAAAAAAAAAATTTTCCACATACTGACTATTTCACAATTGCACCATGAGCCTTCATATGCAGAGTAGAATAATTGGTGTCTTGGTAGAATATCAATGGGATAAAAAGGTCATACCTTTTCTGAGGATAACCAGGTTATTGAGGTTCAGAATTTGCTAGCTAAAATTAATTTACACTGCGTTATTTTTACCTTTTAAAAAAGCATTAAGCGTACAGCTGTATTTTCCTGCAGATTGCTGTGATACAGGCTACTGCTTTACCGATTGCTTCAAAAAACTGTTTGTTGAAAGCAATTTTGTATCAGTTATAAAGATGAATTGAGATTGTTGAAAGAGTTTGTAATATATTATGGCTCTGGATAATAGTATTTATTGGTATATGAAGTTAAAGATTCTGGACTAATGTCTCATGCTCTGATTGTGTATCCTGGCTAATCTGTTTCACTAACTTTCAGCAAGCAGAATACAGACAGGGCCAGAAAGGGATGCAAAGAGAAAAAAAAAGAAAAAAAAAACCCAGGAAACCTGAAACCACAAATTATCATGGTGTCATTGAACGAGGATTTGGGAAATAACTGTCGAATCCAGGGGTTTATTGCAATTTTCATTCTGAAGCTCCTGCACCTCATGTCAATATCTGATGTATGTGCAGGAGCTACGCAAAGCAGAGCAGTCCCTCAGCAAGCGGCCCGCCTCACCCACCTCCCTGTGAGACGCGTAGCGGGTTGGGGGTGACCAGAGAGCCCTTGCGTCAGCTTTGCAGGTCGGGATGGCGCTGGGAACCGAATGGCAGTGAAGCGGCTGGTTGTTATGTCCTCACGCGACTGCGCACTTTGCGTCTCAGCCAGGCACCCTCTTGTCGAACACCGGGTTCTCACATTCTTACCTGACCCGCTTCAGATTCGTCCAGCTGCCCTTCAAAAATGGTTTTCCCTGTTATGCATCATGTAATCCCATGGAAAGCTCCTACTCTCTGTTGCTGTTCCCAATCCTTAAGTAAGCAGTCTTTGATAGCACCTTTGGAAAACAAACTTTGGAAACTGTTGATACCTAAGTAATCCTTCTGGTTTGTAAACTCAGAACAGTGAATGAGATCGATTGATTGATTTTGAGATTGATTGAGTCTCATATCTGTTGAAATCAGACTGCCAGTGTGTGTTAGATGCGTCTTTAGCACTCCATCTGATGGAAGTACCCACTAAAAGTAGGACAAAAGTCCCTAAATACCATCATGTGAAAGCCTCTTGCAAAAAGAGCTAATGTTTGTTGTTTGTTATTTTTTGTTTTGCTGTTTTACAGTTTGTTTGTAATTTAAGGAGAGCAAAAAATGAATATTTTTTTAAGCATCTCATAAATACTTTTAGAACACAAAAATGTCCTGTGAAAATATCAGATACTAAGTGAAACAGGTTTTTTCCATCAGACATGGTACCTACTTTAAGTTATTTTGATGGCTTTTTGAAAATACCACTCTCTTAAAAAATGCCATTTTTTTCAGTGAACAATAGGATCCCCCTTCTTTCTTTCAAGAATTTTAGGTCTCCAAACTATTATATACTTAGGTTTCTGCTATCATTAGTAACTGATATTTTTCTGAATGATTGGGTGGTGTTTTAAATCCGCAGAGTTTTTGGAACTGTGAAGACCTGTATTCTGAACCTCAGGTGAAAAATGGAATTATTAAAGAACTAAAATAATGCTCAAGTCCTTACCAAGTAGACACAGACACATTTTTTTTAAAAGCTAAGACTGATTACATTGTAGTAAAACTTGGATTAATCTGAACAGTCCCACTAGGAGAGCACATACTTTTTAGTGACCTATTTCAGGTCACATGTGTGTATGTATATCTTTAAGCAGAATCCTCTGTACCATTTCAGTAGACTGGTTTGAAGTATTACGGGTTCTTCACAAGGAAATGGAGATGCTCTTTATAAAGCAGTGGTGGGCGTTGTTTCGTACTGAGAACAAGAGTGAATTGAGAATAAAAGAAATCGGAGTAATACTTTTATCGAAAGCTGCAATTGAGAAATACCGTACACGGCCGGTGGGCGTCCCAAAGAGTTGGCCTTGCCTCTGTCTCTTAAGGAAGCTGTTGGCCACCTAAGCCAAAAGTGCTATCCAGAAAAATAAGGAAACAGGACACGGAAATATTAGCCAACCAGTTATAACGACAATAAATCAGAAGCTGCAGCTGCTGTCATTTGGCAAATGGCTCTGTCTCAGTAGTGTCCATGGGGAAAAGAAGCAGAGCGTTTAGGCAAGAGCCGCTTAGAAAAGGTGGAGGAGCCAGGGCGGGCCCTTCAGTTTTCATAACCGCGTTCTCCTTCTCGCTATTCGTTTGTGGGTACGAACTTGCAGCAGGTCTGTGCGAGCGCATTTTGGGCAGGCGGGGTTACCAGAGAGGTTGAGGTTTGTGTCTCTGCCCCTGTCTTTTCAACTGCCAGACACCGATGCCGAGCTGACGAAAACCGGGTCATGCGTTGGCGCTGACTTGTCTGTGCCCGCCCTCCTCTGCGCCCGTCAGCCCCCTGCGGGTGGGCACCGGGCTGCCTGCGTAATCCTGAAGGCCGGAGATAATGGTCTTAATCTGAGTGGTCAAGTGAGCGGCCAGGATTAAGTGCTGTGGTTCCATTTGGTTAAAGACAAGTGTAATTTGATGTATTTTAGGGAAGGTCTCAGTTTGCTGCTGTGAAGTGAAACGCTGGCTGGGTACCAAGCCAAGTTACAAGTTTTACCTCCTGGCTTGGCTTCCTCCTGGAAGTTTTACAGCTTCCAGCTGTCATAAAGCACATTAAACAGTAACTCTAAAAGCCATTTTATTTTATTTACGATTATAAAAAAGGTCTGGTTCTAATGGGAAACCTGAAGTATTTAAAGATAGCAACAGGCAGTGCGAACACGACTCCTGCCTACCACTTCCCCTTCAGAAAACAAGTAGTTGTTTTTCAGAGAATTAATATTCAGTTCAGGTCCAGTTCATCTTACCTGCTGGGTTCATTTTATTATATAATAAAATCTGATTTATTCTCATTTGGATGTAGAGTATATAGCCATATAAACATGAGCCGTTTATAAACAGTTACTTTCCAAGTAGCATAATATAACACATACTCTCTCAAGTATGTCTGAGGAATACCAAATGTTACTCACCAAAGGGCAGAAATAAAAAGCGATCTTTTGGATCTGAACATTGTGCCCAGAGCTAATCACTAGTTCTGCCAATACCTTCTCTGTTCTTCAGTCTGGGGGGAAAAAAAAAAAAAGCAGACTAGTCTGCTACCTCAGTGAACTTTTCTGAGTCTCGTAAATCTAACTCTCTCTTTATATTTTACTTACAGAATGGTCTTATCATTGCCTGTTACCAAGGTTTTGTGGACATTGTAATAGCCTTATCACAATGCCCTCACCTTGATGTGAACTGGCAGGACAACGAAGGGAACACAGCTCTAATTACAGCTGCACAGGCAGGTAAGGCACCTTGTTTCACCTCTTGCATACAGGGTCTTAGGAGGAGTGTACGTTATGGTTATTATTTTTAGGATTTTGTCAAAGTCCTAGGAGAAATTAGTCTGCATAAAATAATCCTGGCCAAGCCCTCTCCCAAAGAAGTATGTCATGATTTTTCTTTGAATTAATTAATCTACAGTAATATTTATACAATTGATAAAGACAGAAAAAGCTATACATTTCTAGTAGATGCCATTAACATTTTAAACTTAAAAACAAAGAAAATCTTGCCCCAAGTGTTCAGTACTATACTGTTTTGCTCCTTTAACCTTATTTTCCTATGTTTGCTCTGGCAAGCAACCAGTCAACATTCTGGTCATCTAATGGGCTTTATCAGTGCTCACAGCATCTCTTTTCTTATGCTCATTGCACTTACCTCAGTGGGTCTGTAGTAATTGCTGACTGTAGGAAAATGTATTGTCATCAAGAAATACCTCAGCTGCTGAAACATTCTTCACCCACTCCATAGTTAAAAACCCTATTTGTATAGTCTCAGCAGGATTCAGTGTTTGCCAATGCTGCTTTTATAACAGGCTGATTATATTGGTGTTGACCATGTTAATCCTGATGCAGACTGGAGTGAGAGCAGAGTTTATCCCCAGGTTTTCTCTTATCCCACCCACCATGGTGATATTCTGTGAACAAGTGTAACAGATCACATAAATGTAAGAGATGCTCCCAAAAGAATTACTAGTTTCAAGTATACCATTAAAAAAAAAGTCAGTCGATTATTACTATTAAAACTGTAACAGTGTGCTTTAACCTTTAAGAGAAACTGTAGTTTTCTCTTATAAGTGCTAACAAAATGCTGAAGCATGTGAATCAGGAAAACTTTGACCAAGGGGGCTATCCCTCTGTAGCCTAAAGGCTGTTCCAAAGGCTGCCTGGCTCTGCATCCATGGTTTCCTTTGCATCCCTCGAACGTGCACCTCAAAGGCAATCACCTTACGAGGAAATGCTTACGTGGTCTTTATCACGTCTTCCCACTAATGAAGAACATGGGATATTCGTGGGAGTTCATGGGATATAGTATTCCCTCCCCGACCCTGTCTGTTCTCTGGCTGGATGGGGGAAACTAAATTCCATCAGGCAACATCAACAGATATCCCATGTCCTCTTCAGCCGAGTCTGAAGATTGGAGTGGTTAGGTTTTGATTTTAATTTAGTAATATTGCCACTAGACATTTCCAGGTAATACCAAACTGTGCTTTGCCTTGTACCAAAAAGTGAACTCTGCTAAAGAAGCCGCTATGAGATAGGTCTTGAGTACTGGAAGAAATAATTGCGACCACAGTAGTCGCATTCATAGCAAAGTCAGGAGTATGGTAGCTTTCCAACGAACGCGGAGAAGTCTCCAAAACTCTAACGTACTTGTATTTATCTGCCCTAATATAAATTTGGACTATGAAAGGTTTAACACTGACTCCTTCCTGACCTTTATAACTCATGATAATGAGCTCAGAATTAATCCAGAGCACTGACATTGACTTGACACTCTCTGCCAGTACTTGCTATTGATCCCCAAAGCAACTGGAAATGACTGTAGTCAGCAGAAGCTTATACAAATTCCTAACAACTTGGATGTTTTCCCCTGCCTATAATAACCCTGAGCTACAGTGTTGACACCAGTTATTTAATTCATTATCACAAGATACTGCTGTAGTGTTAATAGAGATTACCATGAGGTTAACATTGCAACCGGAGGAGCTACGGTGCAATAGATGCTGCTTAATTATTGCTGAATGTTAAGTAGTAACGCTGAGCAGTGTATTATAAAGAACTGAAAGCAAAGCTTATGCAAGCTTTCCTTTAGCACAGGATCTTTTCTGTTTTACCCTTAGTCCACAGAAATAATATTTTTTCAAAATAAATTCTTCCAAGAGATCACTATTATTTATACCAGAAGTATTGTTCTTCCAGTGGAAAATCCACATTATTTCAGCTGATTGTAAGGTGGTATCAGAAGATTTCAGAAAGCACTGCTGTTTCTGTTATGATCCTCTGACCAAGTGGGCCATCAGGTATGGCTGGACCCTGAGAGGAGCTGGGTAGGAAAGAGGCTGCAGTCTTGTGGGATCGTTCCATGTGTTTCAGAGGCTGCGTCTGTAACGTGAGGTACCGAGACTAAGGAGATGATAGGGAGGCCTCTACTGTTGCTAGAGGAGTTTAAAACCCACACTTGCCTATGCCGTTTCATGACTGCCCAGACAGGATGCTCAAACCTGAGTGGCAGCTTGATTTAAATAGAATTATCTTATAGACCAGCTAGAGTCTTAGAAGAGAGGTGAATTCAGTTCCTCATACTAATTTGATTTTGATAATTTAAGATTCTCATCTTTCAAAAAAAGTATCTAAACCTGACGTTTTTTGCATGGGCTGACCTGAGAAAGGTCGGCTGAAGGGATCGGTGAAAAGCAGTACTTTCCTAAAACGCTTATTAGTATAGAAAAATAACCAAAGGGCTCTGCTTAGTGGGTAAATTTCAGGTTTGAAAACTGCTCCATTCTCTTGCTCTCTCAGTATTTCCTACAGAAGTGGGATCCCTTCTCAAAGAGAGCTTGCCTCTGAAAAGTGTGAATTCGTTGCAGCCTGCAGCAGGTGGTGCCTCAAAATGGGTGCTGGTGCTGTTAAAGCAGAAGCAAAATCATTAAACGTCAGTACAGGGACAATGCAGAAAAAATGGGAGATTGATGCAAATAGGAGGCTGAAATAAAAAGTGGAAAGAAAGGAAGGAGAGTGATCTAAAAAAAAGGGAAAAGGGAGGAAAATTACATTAAATTTTTTGTTTCTCAGTTCTGCTGCTGCTGAGGACATAGCTACCTCAGTGACAGGGCATGGTAATTGGCATACACCGGTGTGTAGAGAGAGTCATATTTGCTCACAAAGTATAGATGTTTTCTGTTACAGGGATGTGGTGGGTTGACCTTGGGTGGACGCCAGGTGCCACCAAGCTGCTCTATCACTCCCCTCCTCGGCAGGACAGGGCGAAGAAATTAGGATGGAGAAAAAAAATAACTAAACACTTGGGTCAAGAGAAAGGCAGTTTTATAAGCAGAAAGCAAGGGCCATGCGTGGGAGCAAAAGAAAACAAAAGATTTGTTCTCTACTTCCCATCAGCAGGTGATGTCCAGCCTCTTCCCGGGAAGCAGGGCTTCAGTACGCGTAGCGGTTACTCCGGAAGACAAACATCAAAAAAACTAATGCCTCCCACTCCTCCTCCTTTCTCTTCGCTTTTATTGCTGAGCTGATGTCATATGGTGTGGAATACCCCTTTGGCCAGTTTGGGTCAGCTGTCCCAGTTGTGGCCCCTCCCACGATCTTGCCCAGCCCCAGCCTTGTGAGGGGAAATGGAGAGACAGGCTGGATGCTGTGAGCACTGCTCAGCAGTAGCCAAACACTGGTGTGCCATCAACACTGTTCGAGCCACTAATACACAGCACAGCACTATCAAGGGCTGCTGTGGGGAAAACTAACTCCGTCTCAGCCAGACCCAGTACAAGGGACCAGTTTGGGGCAAGGCTGTAGAGCTGGGAACACAAAATGACAAGTTATCATCTCAGTTTCTGCTTGTTAAGGGAGGCACGAGAACACAGACACGTAAAGCATCCAGAGCATAAAAGGTTCTGGGTGTCTTCGGTTCCACCCATCCGTCAGAAAGCATTCACCACCCATAGACCAAACACGGGCTTTTTGCAGGACAATTAAAAATCGAGGTGTTATGTGACAGAGCATCTTCCTTACTCTACAGCTTATCCTTTTTCCTGTATTTCATAGATTATTAGGTAATATTGCCATCATTATAGGCATTTCCTCTGTGGCAGCAATTAAGTGAATTAAGCTATTACAGACATCTGTGCTGATCTCTAAATATGGCTCACAAGGCGAAGAAGCGTACCCGTAGCATGCCAGTTCTGGTAGAAGATAGAGCTGGCTTACAAACAGCAAAAGCCTGATACAAAATCAGTGTGACCAAACTGGCTGAGGCCAGTCTAATTTATTTTAGAGCTGCATACAGCTTTCATAGCAGACTTTAAATCACAGAAGACTCACCTGGTTTACAGTTTATATGCACACTTTTAGTTCGCCCAGACACAGAACGGAAGCAAACTTTATTGCCTTAAATCAAAAGCACATGACAGAGCTTGAACAAAAACTTAGCAGCTCTGAGGTTTGCTTTGTGTTTGATATCTGTATGAACTTGAAATTTGAAGCAAACCTCAGAGGACACAAGCTCCTACAGTTTAAAACTGAAGTGGTTTTCAGGAATCCCTGAGACACAAAATTTTTGAGAATCACAAACCTCTCATTTTCTTTGTTATTTTATTGCTGGGTTTTGTTTTTTGTTTTTTTTTTTCCCTGTCCCATCTGTGGCCCTCTGTAGTCCCCTGTAGAGTTTTGGCTGAGCAAGGTCTTTCAGAATTGACTCTTGGGATCATCTCAGATTTACAAAACACCTCTTACTGCAGCTGTACTTTTGGCAAAAGGAAGAACATCTGTAGTAATGTAATTCCAAAACCTTCATAAAGATACACACTGTACATGGGTGAAACAGAGCATGTCCTGCAAAACAATCTGGGGACAAAGATTCCCCTGGTAGTAACTGATACCCTGTATGGTATCCATAAGGATATGACCTTATGCCATGAAGTCTGTGAAGCTGAAGCCTCTGTATTGAGTAAGCAGGACTGGGTCACTTGATCCTGCCCTAAACCCAGTTCACTTTTGCTTTGTTCAGCTTGTTGCGGTTTGCTGTATCTTTATATTTCATTGCATTAGACAGCGCAAAGTACAGGGAGCTTCTTATTTGGTTTTCTCTAACTGTGGCGTTGCTAAACTGATCTGCGCTACCTCTACATCTGCTGAGGTTTCAGGAGAGTTTCCAGTTATGCAGCAAGGTAGCAGAGTCCAGCAAATTCTAGGAGATGAAGAGCACCTAGAAAACATCCTAAATTAATTGCTAAAGATTTTCTTAACTTGCTTTGCATAGTGAATGTGGGACTGTGTTGGTGCAAAGCAACTGCTGATTAGATCTGCACCAGATGTGATGCTATAGACTTCAAAAATTGTCCTGTATGAATTATAACGCTTCAGTAACATTTCTAGATGAATTTGAACGACATGCATCACAGAATATTCAGCTGGACTGCAGAGTGAGATGAGGGAATATTTTTACAGCTCCTAGTAATTAAATTGTGATTGTTGCAGCTGCCTGACAGACTGCATTATTTTATAAAGCATCAAAGCATCATAAAATGAATGACAAGTGAAGGGAAAACTGTTTTGAATGAGTCATAATGGCACTAGATACTCATCTTGTTCTGATAGTCCAATTATAAAGACTTGATGTTTTAATTGGTCTTCCAACCATTTAACCAGAGCTATCTTCAACTACTCAGTATGCCCTTGCTGTCACCAGTTATCCTGGCTTACAAGGCACACGAATGGCAACAACAGTTGCTTTTAGAAACACAACTTAAATCATTTGTTTTACTACCAAAACTGAACATCGGTCCCATTTTCCTATTGCTGGAGAACAGGCAAGTGGCTTTACACTGTCAGATGGAAAAAGAAAAACGTGGGATTCTATGCAAAGTATTTCTTTGTCTCATATCAGGCCTGGCACAGTTTGTTAGTATTATTGTCTGGAGCTGTCACGTGTAATCACTGTTTAATGAAGCATCGTGACTGTAAGGCTCAAATTTACCAGGGAGAGAAAAAGTTGAACCTTTGCAGTCAGTTCCCCCAGGTGATGTGTCTTCTTTTCATAAGCTGTAGGAATTCCCTTTGCAGTGCTACTCACTGAGTCAAGAAACTGAGGCCCCTTGCAACCTCAGAGTGACCATCTTTGGTCTTCAATTATTCTCTTAACTTAAATTGACTTTTCAGAGACGAGGAAAGCCTGCCAAGAAGAACTTGAGAGAAGATGGGAACCCAGGTTTCCAGGCTCCTATCCCAACACTCTGGTCACAAGTCAGTGTCACCTAACACTAAGGCTGATGACTGCAATGGAAAAGGATAAGAGGAAAAGAGATCTTATTAATTTTCTGTATTTTTCCAGTTATCAAACCTGCAGAAGTAATTTTTGGTTTAACCTTGAGACAGTGTCTTAATTCTGTGACATATTCTCTGTTTTTTCATTTCTTTAAAGGGCACATAACCATTACAAACTATTTGTTGAACTATTTTCCTGGGCTCGATATTGAGAAGAGGAATATGTTTGGATTCACAGCACTGATGAAATCTGCGATGCAGGGCCGAACTGAATGTGTGAAAGCCTTGATGTTGGCAGGTATGCAAAGTGCTTTGCTGCTGCTTCGTCATCATCTAACTGTACATACTAGACAGTCACAGGCAAACACCAAGAAGAAAACTGGCTCTTGGGGTGTTTACTCTGAGAGGTGTAGTGCAGCTTTTCCTGGAAAGGCGTGCCGCTTTTAAATAAGTTGTTGACAAGGCAGTGAAGCCATGTGCTGCAGGTGGAGGAGCACTCAGTTTGCCTGTGGAAGCTCATCTGAGCTCTCCAAGAGCTCTCAGGGTGATATTCTTTGTCTGCAGGAGAGGTCGGAGAGTCTGATCATTGAGATCTCTAGACAAGGAGCTAATGAAGCTCATGACACAGCTGGGAAAGACACGCAGGTCTGCTGCTGCCAGCTGCTGCAGGTGTGACAGTGCAGGGCTGGGTGATGGTCATGGGACAGTGGGCACAGGGACTTGTGGCACAGGGAGTGAGCAGGTCCATCTCTGCCCACCTGCCTCTCTTCACATCTGAGAAGAAGAAGTATGTTTCTTGGTGTTGGCCCTTGACTGTGGTTGAATTTCCAGCTGTAAGCATTGTGAGGTGAAGGGATCCTGGAGAGGAAACTCAGAAGGGCAAGAGGCATTGGGACAACAGTCACTGAGGAGCAGTCCCAGAATACAACACTTTTTGGCCACAAAGTTGCATTTTTTTATTAGATTAAGTAATTGGCACATAACTAATGCTTAATTAGCATATATTAGCATATCTCATTGTACTACAGTTGTGGATATTTGACATAAATCAAATATGACGGAAATGGTAGCAGTTTGTATGTAATTATTGTTACTGTCTAGACTGAGAATCCTACAGGTCCATTTCATTGAGAGACATCTTGAATAAGTAGTTAATTTCAGCCATTTTGCTGTCACAGAGGTCCAACCCCTCATAATCTGAATATTTTCAGTCACAGGCATTTATCAAGCATAGTGATATTACATTCATCCATTTTCATAATATCCAGTTTCTAGATGTTGATATGACACACAAAATGTTTGGGTGATGTGATAACTGGCATGTTATTTTCTGCAAGGTTCTGTAGCCTCTTATACCGGAATCAAGGTTTTAGAATCAGATAATTCATTTTGGATTTAAATTTTTATGAAACAAAATCAAAAAATGTCTCTCAGAGCTAAAGTACTGATGGACACAGATGCACTTTCTGGACTAATACGTACTTCATGCAGATGCTAGGTCAGAATTTTCCAGTGCCCATTACAAATTACCACTTAAAATGAAACTTCAGTCCCAAGAACTTACGAATTGTCAAATTGACCGTACAGTGTCATGTCTTTCTGTTGTTATCGCTGGAGATCTGATGGAAACTTGTTCTTTCTGTTTGGGTCACTAGAAGCTATTTCACAAACTTTCCATCCATTCCTTGTTATTATACTTCTTGCACAAAAGTATCGATATCAAAGTTCACTATGTGGTTGCTGCCTCTGGCATCTGAAGAACCACCTTCTTGTTTTCATGTTTCATAAGAAAACAGAAAATTGGGAAGAACAAACCTTTTTTCATCCAGAAAATGGCCATGGTAGCCTTAATATCAAATTTACCTACAGAAAGTTGTATCAGCCTGTTTGTGCATCAGAGAGAGTGAGGATACCAAAGATCATCCGTTGACTAAAGATGTGTAGAGTTAACATACTCTGAGTTTCTAAACTGCAGCTTATATACATGTTCTGGTGAGTATTTTGCAGGTCCTCACATTTTCAGCTCAAAATAGGGGCCACAAAGGAAATCTGGTAAATTGCCTGCACCCATTTTAATATCTGATTATTTTTTAACACTGTACAGTCTGGTGAGGTGGAGGGAGGGAAGGAGCTTCTCAATCAGAATGGATTTAGAAGTAGTTCAGTGCTTAGGGGATACTGAGTGGCTGCTGATAATAAAGTGCTAGTTTGCTGAAGAAGGTGAAAGAAGTTTTTACTAAAAGATTTGATGAAAAAATCAATTTCACAAATAAAACAGCAACATTCTATGTTAAAACACAAGAATGCATGGAAATATAGGGGGAAAACCCCCATATTCAGCTGTGGGTCTACGTGCATAGTCTCTGATTTTTGTACAGCTACAAAGCAGGTATGTGTCTTTAGAAACAAGTTACAGGCAGGAGGTTTTTAAACCCAATATATCTTTAGTGGCTTGGGTAAGACCTCTATTGATGGGCAACTACTTATGGCAACGCAGGAGGTCAGCAAAGGAAAATAACTCACCTTCCTAGCTGCCTAAGCGTGGATTGAACGGTCAGATGCGGAAGAGGTAACAGCAACGTGTGGCAGATGGTTGGAGCTGGATTGTCAAAGTGACTGCTCTTTCCGAAATTTGAGTTCCTGGAGGGTGGCCAAGGTCAGTCACTACAAGATTAAGGCACTCTGAAACGCTTGGCCATATTGTTTGCTCTTTCAAAGTGAGTCTTCGAAAGATGTGAATTTGCTACTCGTGACTGCACAGCGAGTGAGGGGGGACTCCAGTCGCTCATCGGCAGTTTGTCACAGGCTGCTGCGCGGCCAGGACTGCGCTGCTGCCAGCGTTCAGCGGGCACGCCAGCCCGGGCGGAGGCACAGCAACGCCAGCTGTAATCCATGTCTCAAGCCCTGCTGCAATCTCCAGTGTAAACTCGGTGCTGCTTTAGTAAAGTTGCCGGAGTGGCGGTGGATCTAGAGACTGGGCTTTAAATACAGTGTGTAAAACAGGTTCATAGCAGATGCCTGGGCTCTTCCACTCCCTGTCTTTAAAACTCGGGATGTCAGTTTTGCATCCCAAGGGATATGAAACCTTTTTAATCAAATAAGATATTGATGTCCCAAAGGGGCAGATGGATTCAAGCTAGTTGTGCTGAACATTATCTTCAGCGCAACTTCCGTAGGAAAATTAAGGCAAGTGGCAAATGTAGTTTTCCTAAAAGAAAACCTGTAGGCTATACTTACATTGAGATGACAATTAGTTCAGTAAAAACTGCTATCACATATAAAAGGGGACATGACTATTCATGTCTATTCCAGATGAAGCATTCAGCTGAATGACAGGTTTGTTCAGAAATGTCTCCTAATTTGTACAGAAAATCAATACCACTATAGTAAATCAAGCCATAGAAGAGACTTTGTGACACAAGGTACAAAGTCAGCACCTATTTCTGTTGAAAGAGTTGGATTTCAATCCTCTATAGTATTGTTTCCTGAGGTTAAGTTTCCAAAACACCTGGGAATGCATCTGTCAGGGAGTAGCACGAGTGGGCTTCTTCTCAAAGGGAGGTGAGCCAAGGGTGACAAGGCACACGGCGGCACCAGCCTCATCAACAAAGGCACTCCGTGAAGAAACCAAGCAGGGCTGGTGACAATAACCAGGATCAGCCAGTACTGCCAGTGATTGCCAGGCAAGTGCTTTTTGACAAGGCAAGTCCATAGGGACAAGAAACGTCTGAGGTCAAAACAAGAAATTAAGTCTGTGGGTCAGGGTCCATATCAGCAAGGCACGTGGCCAGGTACAGGCTTGGCTCAGGCAAGGACCAGAGCTGAGCGTCTCAGCTTCATTGCAGCCCCCAAGCAAAGATGAGGAGCCCCCCGTGAGCACTTTCTGACACAGCTCTTTTTGCACAAGTCTTATCCGGGGTCCCACAGTGGCACCATATCAGAGCTGGCATGTCTTTTTCTTGAAGATAATTGTAAGCAACTGTCTATACCTCCCGCTTGCCTACAAGCAGAGCATACTGTTTGTTAAAATTTGTATTTGGAGACAATTTCTTTAACAGCACTTCCTTTGGTAAATCCTTGCCTGTTACGTGTACAACAAAGAAACAACTTCCATGTGATCTGCCATGTTCCCAGTCATCTCGAGTGGGAAGGACTGAAGACCCAGGCAAGTGTTAAGAAGGGGACAGGACAAGAGGCTAGCCTGAGATGGGAGAGATTCAGGGGCAGGAAATTTGGGTAGGAGAGTTCAAAAACAATCTAGTGGAGCAGGACAACATTACTTTGTATGTCTGTGTTTCTTCCCTCGTTTGTCTGGAGCTTTTGCAGCCATGAACTTCATCAAACCCTGCTGCCTGAGATCTTGCAATCCTTTCTTCAGTCCATAGCTAATAAACTCTTTGATTTGATTAAATCTTCCTCCTCTTTGTTTCCTCCCAGCCCTCCAGTCTGGGCTCCATGCTTGACTCCCTGCAGTGCCCCTGTGCTTTCTCTCTGAGTGGTCCTTTTTGCATAATTTCACTTAAATTACACTTAAACTGAGATCAGCTCTTTTGCTTAGGGTGCTTCCATCCACATTCACTCTTGGTCTGTGTCTCTAGCATCCCCTTTTTAAGGTTTTTCTCAGAGACTTAGGAAGCAACTGGTACTCAATAGTGTTAAAACTGAGCTTTTGATCACTTTCCCCATGCTCTCCTTTTTCCTCTGTTTTTCTGTAATGACAAAATATCTTTTATGGGAAAGGTTATACTGGAGCCGTTGCAAACTGGATCCTAGTTACTATTCCTTATATCTAGTCCCCCTTATGCCAGTTTGAAATGGTTTCACCAAGATAATCCATGCTGAAAAAAATAATTTATCATGATGTTTCTCTAGGCTTTTCCTCAGGTCTCTGTCTCCGAACATCTACCTTTTCCAAAGCAATGGGACAGAATGTCTTTGCTTTTGTGGCAAGATCTGTGTAGTTCAGTTTTGCGTTGGCTGTTTGAAAATGGTGCTTCAGCTGATAGAGAATCCCTTCAAGATGTCAAACTTTGTAGCCTGTTCATATCCCAGCTTGAAACTCTTCCAAGTACAGGGCCAGTGATAGGTATAAACCACAACTGAATGTTATAGAGCTCAGTTATGTTAAAAGCAGCTGGGCATAGTGCCTGTGCCTGTCCCAGGGAACGTGCTGCAGATCTGCTGAACAAAGTCTATGTTCTGGAGCATGCAAAGCTCCCTCTGAGATCAAAGTTTAAAAGCAGAAGGAAAAAAAGGATTTGCAGATTAAGAACGTGACTGCCTGAAACCAGAGAGTATTCACTCACACTCATTCTCCTATCAATATCATTCATTCACCCACATACCCATATACTCTAAAAAAATAAAATGTGTGTGCCCAGGTGGGCACTGTCAGCTGTGTGGTGCAGCTGACACACTGGAGGGAAGGTATCCCATCTAGAGGGTAAATTTAGATTAGATCCAAGGAAGAAATTCTTCACTACGACAGTGGGTGAGGCACTGGAACACCTTGCCCACAGAGGTGGTAGATGCCCCATCCCTGGACACACTCAGGCTAGGTTGGACGGGGCTTTGAGCAACCTGGTGTAGTTGAAGATGTCCCTGATCATGAAGACCTTTAAAAGTCCCTTCCAACACAAATTATTTTATGATTCTATGATGCTATAATGTCACCTGTCCTTGCCCTCTCTTTAATCCTGACCCATAAGCTCTCGGTCAGCTCCTCATCCATCCCCAGGCAGAGCTCCACAAATTCCAGCTCGTCACTGACATAGAGGGTGACACCCCCTCCTCATCTCCCCTTCTTGTCCTTCCTAAAGAGCCCTTTGATCACCCTTGTCACCATCCTTTCAACTCTCTTAATTTTACAGTGTCCTTTCAGAGATATGAGAACCTGAATTGTATAGCTGGTGTTTTTTCGGTTTTTCCCTTTTTTTCTCTATTTTTTCTCCTTTTTTTCCTCTAATTTTTAAATGCTTTTCTAGAAATTCCATGTATTTTATTGCTATTTTGTCCCCTCGTGAGTACTGAGTTGATATTTTCATGGAACTTGTGATCATTATTCCAAGATCTCTGTTCTGAGTGGCAGCAATCAGGGTGAAGCCCATTATTCGTCACTTTTTCCTTCTGAGCTTGAGTGAATGGGTTTTAAAATGGCAGGCAACATTCAGTGCAGTTGAAATTCATTATGTCATTCTTTGCATTGTTTTAAGAGAATTTCATGTGTACAGCCTTCATTTCTTTTATTATTTTTTTAAATAAATCAGGAGTTCATAAAGTCAGGAACCCTGTTCTCTCCTTACTGCATATTCATTTTGACACAAATATTATAGTGTGTCGTATGTGACGTTTTCTTGCAGGGATCTGCAAGTTCCATTAATTAACCCTAACTGTTTTTCTTTTCTTTGAGGGGCAAATGTTCACGCGACTGACCCAAGCCGTGGACTGACTTCATGGGAATGGGCTTGTTACACAGGACGATCAGAATCTGCCTTCATCATGCAAAAGCTGATGGACAGGCCATGCCCAGAACAGTTTTGTGATCAATATAAACCAGAATGGCCAAAGATGAAGGAACTTCTTGCCAAGGCTGCGGAGCCAAAAAACTGTTTGCAGAGGATTTCTGAGTGCATGAGGGCAGCTATCTCATTCCGGTCTTTCTACGGCCCGGAAGAAGACGGGGTCCTTGATCACATGGTGAAGGTGACAACAAGCTTGAGCAGTCCTTTCATTGCTCTGTCATGCCGGACAGTGTGCCCAGGCAGCCCACCTTCTGTGGGGAAACACAGACTGTCTGTGCAAGAAATCCTGAGGAAGCAAAGAGCCGAGGAGATCCGATCTCAGGACAAAGACCACTTTAGCAGCTATGAGAAGCTATTTCGGAACTCCAAAGTCACACTGATCCCCAAGAAGAAGGACCGGCGAGCCAGCCTGCAGCCCATCAGCCTTGCAGTCTCTCAGGTGAACGCCATAGCCACTAGGAAAGCAAGCCTCTTGCCGCTCCACCTGCTTAGACGGAGCAGCGTCAGGCCAGGATTTGTCATCCCCAAAGTCCGTATCAGCAAGGCTCCTCCACCCACCTTCCAGCCCGAAAAGGCGAGAAGGAGGAGCAGCGCCAAGGATGACCCCTATTTGCAGATTCCCAAGTGGAGATACAAGGAGCTCAAAGAGGAGCGGAAGAAGGCGGAGGAACAGGAGAAGAACAAAGCAGCAGAGGCTCAAAAGCAGAGGCAGGTGTCTCCTGCCCGGTGCAGGACCTGATCTAAAGGCAGTCGCTTAGAAGGTTTCAGAGCCATTAGTCTTGTTACCTGAGGAACAAGAGCCCGCCGCTCATGGAGCTGGAATACTGAAAAATGGCCTTTAAGGTGCAGAAACAGGGCAAGGGCTATGCCACAGTGCATCTGATGGCGGAATGTGAAGGTATGCTGAGGAGCAAGACTTACTAAGTTTACCCATCTGCTGCTGATAGGACATTTTAATTGGTGCAGTCCTTCTGTGGTTTCTTTTTTTTTCCAGTTGCAGGTGAATGACTGAGAAACAGCTTGAAAAACAGCATGTGTGAAAGAATCATATTTTGTGTTCCCTTTGTAATGGACAAAATTAAGGAGTTGTGCTTTTAACACTAGACATTCCTCCCTCTCCTTGCTTAGATAGACATATTGCAAGGTTTTATAGTAATAATGAAAAGTTTAAAATATACCACAATCTTGGTGGACAGTGAAAATCCAGGTCTACAGTTGTTTTGAATATACTAAGCACTTTATTTTAATTCCAATAATCAAAGTTTAAGACAGGATAGGTATTATTGTATAGCTCTATACAGTCTGTGTGGATGCAGTTCTTAACACTATTGTTTGTTCTGCTGAATATAAAAAGGGCTGCATATGAAATATTTCTGTAGCTGAGGTATTCACATCTTCTGCAGGTATAAAATCAGGGGCAGGGACTGATTTATTTGGAGCAACAGAGAAGCTGAGCTAATTTTTGAATGCCACTGTCACCTAAGATTTGCCTGCCCCATTAAGCTTCCCTGTATCTGCTATCTGTTGTCTCTTTAGTCTCAGGGTTTTTTTTGTCATTGTGTTTAACTGTGAAATAAGGGAGATGGTGAGCCACAGGAGGACTGTTTTTTAGGTTGATATTTAAGTTTCTGCTAAAAAACCCCACCTGGTTTATTGTGAGCCTTTCCATATTACAGCCAGGACAGGAAAATTATGCAGCTTCCAAAAGTTTAAGCCATTTTCCCAGGTATCAAGTCTGGCCATATGCTATGAACATCCAGTCAGAGACGCAGTATCAGGCAGCTCGGCCACTAATGTTTGGAAACCGTGGCCAGATGCCATTGTAAGCTTTGGTAGTACACCTCTGGATGCCCGGGGAGGGCAGTCCCTCACCCCTTTGTCTCAACCCTGGGGGAAAACCTTCCCTAGTACCTGAGTGCGTCTCAGAGTGGCAGTTCCCACAGGCAGCTTGCAGTCCATGTTAAGGCTTCACTTGGCTTCACCAGCAGTCGGTCTGGACGGCGTGCCAAGCCCTGGCAAATTCCAATAAGGAAGGGCTGTAAACCTGCTGCTTGCTGAAGAAAGACCATATTCATAAAAGCAGAGGTCACACAGCAAGTCATACAGCACGTGCTCAGGCTGTGTATCTGCTCAGGCTTTGCTCTCATTTGAAATGAAACGTGCTGTGGTGTGTCCTCCTGACGGTGTTGCTCTGCTGGAGCCCAGGCAGACCCCAGCTGCTGCTGTCACCAGCTTCTCCCTTCAATTAAAGAGAGGGAAAAATTTTCCATCGTTAACTCCCACAGCGCAAAGGCTGGCTGTGGTCTCACTGAACTTGAAATGAAACCGTGTGTGTCATGGGAGAAATAAATTCAGTTGATTGAAAACCAGTGCCCAGACTGGTATTGCTAGCTAGTATCTGCGGGGTCGGGGCTTGACAGGGGTTACAGCAGACGTGTGAAACACGGATTTTCCATACAGCCTCTTCTTTGTACATCTCCCCAGAGTAGCTGTGCTGGCTACTTGCACATAGCCTTGCCAGGTAGCCTCCCAAAGTCAGAGCTGAAGGAGTATGCACCCTGCTAATGAACCTTCCCAGCCACGTGAATATAAAGATTTTTTTTCTGCAAGTGCATCAGTGCTGTGCAATTCATGGTCACCAATTTTGTAATGGATTTGGTGTGACCAGAATATAAGCTGAACTTGTTTCTTTGGTAGGAAGACAATCTTTGAGCTGTCTTTGGCAAAGATATTAGGATGGATTTTAATTGATACACTGTATTGAATGGCTTAATTATTAATTTCTGTTTACTGCCAGCCCAGCGTACTGAAAATTTAGCATTCAGGTTCAGCATCTGAAAAGCAACCTGTGCTGCAGGTGAACACTTGGATTTGCACTTGGCATCACTTGCAGGAGATACACAGTTGACAGGTGCTCTCAGGGATTAACATACAGTATGTTAGAACTAGGGGCTGAAAATGAAGCCTATTTTCTAACCCTATGTATTTTACTGTGTATATGTGTATAAATATGTGTTATTTCCATTAAAAGAGGCACAACTTTAAACTTAAACATATTTGGCAGCCTTATTATTCAGAGCAGTTTGGGGATGCTACTTTTCACTTTCCAGTAGATAAAAAATCCCACCCACTTTCACCAACGACTCATCAGCACCACCTGAAAGCAGTTTGGTTTCCCTGGAAGGAGCTATTGTGGTTTAACTTCCACTCCTTGTGAATTGCACTTGCCCTGACGTCAGGCTTTGGCTGTCCATCTCGGCGGAGAGAGAAGCCGTTGCTCCGATGACCCGCAGCCGCCTTGCTCTGCTGCAAGCAGGCGGTCCGCCGGCATCTCACGGACAGCGTGGCTGCGCTTGGAGCGTCTGTGCAAGGCTTGGCACGTGCTCGGTTGGGAAGCGCAGGCACGGGGTCTCTGCCTCCTCGTTGCCTTCCTCCCCCGCTGCCTGATGGCTTCCCCCCGGCCATCTTACCCCCCTCTTCATCACTGTTCTCACCCAAAGTGCTGCGCCTCTAGCTGGATTTTTTTATCATCTCTCTGGAGGGTCTGAAGGTTGCAGCGGGCAAAGCTCCCACAAAACATGCTTCTGGGACCTTGTGGCAAATGGACCGTAGCAGGGGAGGGGGCACGCCTGGCTCTCCTCCAGCCATCCACCCCCGCGAGCTGCTGCCACTGAGGAGGATTCGATTTCTGTTGCATTTTAGCACAAATAGCTTGTTTTGTGTTTTGTTGTTCTGTGGTTTGTTTTTTTTTTTTTCCAAGAGACCCATAACTATGAAATGCCAAGCAATACCAGCTGTACTTCGGATCGCTCCTGGTC
>NW_010556796.1:0-14758 GCF_000687285.1 Phaethon lepturus
TGCTTGACCTAACGAGATCCTTGTACTCTTAATTAATGTTGTATCAGAGATATTTTCATAAACCGTTTTATTTTTAAAGCTGTAAAAATAGCTTAAAAATATTTGCCATATTTATTTTTAAAGTGAAGGAAACTTTGAAATATACTAATTTAATCTAACATGTGATTTTGCATCTATAGTGTGTGTTCTAATTTAACTGATTTTACACAGCTGTCATTCCTCAGACTATAATCTCTCTGCATGCGATATAAGCATAACCTTTCATGAACAATAGTCACATGGCAAAGTTGCTACTATAATGCTAGCGTAGCAGCACCTGCCAACACCTCTACAATTAGAAGTCTGTGTCAGCATTTCAATTATAAAGCACCTCCTAATTTAGAGCATCATAACTTGACAGTAAAAATTCATTCTGTGTTGCAAGTTGACATGTAAGGTCTCAGTTCAAAGCATTTTTATTAGTACAGGTTTAAATTGGTTTAGATATTATGAAGTTATAGGAGACTACAGTCAAAAAGGAAGACACTCTGTGGATGTTTTTTCATCACTGTGTAGCTCAAATGCTTTGAAAGGGAAATCCACAAATGTTACAGTTGTTTATGTGTAATTAGAATCAGTGACTGATTTTTTTTCTATTAATGTAGCAATAAGATCTAAGATCTAAGATTTATTAGTGTTATGTTTGTTTCTTTCTATTGTTTTTAGCATGAGTATTTATCATAAATATTAAGTATAATACATTGATTGTTTAGTATATTAATTTTTAAATGTACCAGTTCACTGCTAAAACAGACTGTGGCAGTATATGTGTGAACCTGTGCACTAAAGATCTCTCCATAACGACATATCACTTACTGATAGCATTTCCATGAATTATAAAATTCCCAAGTGTGTATTGACACAACTGTTCCAGCTGAGAACTTACCATCTACTGTGTCAATAATCTACTTATCAAAGTTGCCTATTGCTTTGCACTGACACAGTAACTGGTAACTACTGCTCAGATATAGCACTATCCATTGTGGAAAGGAAATAATTTTCAGATTGTGACAGGGTTAGGATCCACTGAGGGAGATAAATGACAGGGATTTTATTCTGTTCTTAGAGGGGTGGTTGTAAGAGGAAAAAATATCAATAACAACTAGATCAGTTCTGTGACCTTGCAGAGAATATTCCCCTCCACCACTATTTCTAGCCCTTTCATGCTGTTTTCAAAGCCCAAAAGGACTGCAAAGCATTATGAGGAACTCTTAGAGTTCAATAGTTACATGGAATGATGTGCAAAGGTTTGCACCGCCTTCTTTTGTTGCCTGATGGAAGAAAGTGTCTGTGCTTGATGGGGAAAGTAAAGAGAATCACCTCTGAGCAAGGGCAGAATACTTCGGGCAACCTGAGGTGTTGGAGGCTCACAAACCGCAGCAGCAAAGGAAGCTTCTTGGTAGTAGTCAGACACCAGCTCGTGGGGCCAGAGCTTCACGCAAAGCTGCTCTTCATCTTGGACATGTTACTACATGAACATGTCCATGTTATGTCTACTCCATGGCAGAAGATGGGCCAAGTGAACCCACATCTGCCTGCAAAAGACTGTGCAGTGAAAAAGACAGTTCCTGAAATTGTTTTCCAAGGAACATGTCAAATCTCTGCAGTTTACAACAACTTTAGCCCTCTTGTGGGCAAGGCAGCCCTTTCCTTGCTGAGAAACATGTGGGGCTTTGCTCCCACAGATGGAAACATTTGTGTTATAATTTCAGCAGCACATGTCAGAGCTCCAGTGTTGCAAGCAGATACAGTAGCTCGCATTGTTGTGCCAGCAGCAGGTCCTGGGGGCTCAACAGGGTTTAAGAGATCTCCAAACACATTATGGCATCTTACACTAGTCCCTTTAAATTTAAAAGCAAGATCTACAAACTTAGCTTGTTTTTCGTCAGTGTCGTAAGTGGAAACGGTTTGGAAATTAACACTAATAATGTTATTACAAGCAAAGGAAACCTGTTTGCTGGTGGAACAAAGCCTGTCAAAAAAAGGCAAGGAGGATGTAAATTAAGGAGATGGGCTTCCTTTATAATTCTTCACCTCCATGCACTGCCATAATCTCTAAACTGCTTTTGGCTGAAAATTATGCCAGCCATACTGGTACATGAATTCATATACCATACTGGTATATGAATCACATATCCTCTGTTATCACTCTTCAGTTCTCATTAATTCACAGGAAGCTTTTAATTGGTGGCTATTTTCTCTATTATTTCTCACAGTATCTTAAAATGCCAGAAGTCTAGATATTCTAAGTGTGCCTTACTGTAATTTAGTTCACAATTTTAAGTCACCACCATCTTTAAGAGAACATAAGTAGACACCATAGCTCAGTGATTTATACACAATTTAGCCACACATTATTTCTTCTGCTGCTCTGTTGTTTCATTTAGAAGTCTTTGTAACAACAACAACAACAAGATCTGGTCCTCTATATTGTATTAAAGTCACAAGATTTTATTTCAGTCTTTCTAGAAAGGTACAGTTTTTACTTTCTTAATTAATCTTCTTGACTCAACAGAATGGCATGCTAATGGTAAGAAGACATGTTTGAAAGAAACTTGAACTATTAGATGGCTGTGCAAAGGTATCTTAATCTGGACACTGTCTTATGCATATGAATTAAAACCAAAACATACCATTACTTATTAATTTAACTCATGTAACTCATGTTTTATATCTCTCATTGAAACTTGAACATACTTCTACCTTTTCTGCAGATTATGACATTCAAACCTATCAGCTGATGATAGTTCATCAGTTTCATAAACACAATAAAGGTTATACCCTGAAAGTTTAGATCTGCATTTTCTACAAACGTTAAAATAAATACCACAGTTATGGGTATAATATGTTAGAAAACAACTTTGCAGCACCCTCTAGTGACACTTTACCAAATCAGAATGTTCTGGAAAATGAAGAGACCGGAGTGATAATCTTGATCTGAAGAAAACCACTTTTGACATTACTATGATGGCAGAAGGTCTTCACTTTCACTGTTCCAATCTCACATGGTAAATTATAAAGACCTGATTTCTCCAAGTCTCTTATAAACAAAAATGCATGTCCTTGACCTTAAATGGTTCCAGTAGAGGCACTGGATTAATTTTGAATTAGAAACCACTCTGTTATTAGAAAATTTTTTTTTTTTTAAGACCATAAATTTACACCTCTGGAATTCCTAAATCCTCTTTATTCCTTACAATTTAGATCTATCATTGTTCAATATTTCCTGGGTCAGCATGTTCCTGCAGCATGAAGATGTGATAGCAGACACCTGACAGTTGAAAGATTTGCTTCACTGTATGCAACTATTTGAGCATGACTTTTGGAGGCTGGTATAATTCAGCTCCTAAGCATTTAAACTGTGCTTAAGATCAACTCACATCCTAAGGTTATGGAAAATTTTTATCCCCTTATAACCACCACAGGCCACCTGTTAACACAAAACCATGGATGTTTGCGTAAAAATTAGGCTTTATTACTGATTTATGTCCAAAATCTTGATAATTTAATTTAGGAAATGGTAGTGTTGTTTATGGAAGGGCAAAGTTGTCTAGCAAGGTATTGGTGGGTTTTGGTGGTTTTGTTACTGTATTAATGTCTCTGTTGCTATAAATGGAAATGATGCACATGATAGACTCATCTGTTTAACAGGATAGATCTGGATTTACCATATTGTGTAAACCAAAGTTTGGGCTACAGAGTTTTGCATTTTTTTTCTCTCCAGTAAAACAGCATACACCTCTAATGAATTAATAAGGAACATAACTTTTTTTTTTTTTGTGATTCTTGGCCTTCAGAATTAAACTGCTTATAAATGTTGACATACACCTACTCATTCTGTTAAGTGATGCTTTGCCATGTGAGATATGACACTTCTTTCTTTCCTAGATCTGCATATATAATACCTAAAAAGGTATAATTTAAGTATAATGATCCAGATGATATCTTAAGGTAATGTGATATTTTTCAGTCATTTTGCTGCATTTAAAAGTGTGCCACTTCAGCTTGTAGTGGAAAGTTGATAAGGTTTTCTCAGAAGAAGAAGCATTACTACCGTCTTGCATCCTCCCAGCTCTCTCTTCTAAAATAAAGGTTGCCGTACTGGCATATATACAGATGAAAATGGCAACATAGAATAACAACTTATTTGGTGTTGATGCATACTGTGAAATCTAAGATCCTCCTGTCTTCTTTCATCCACTTAAAAATGCTGAATATGTTAATCTGTCCCTTCCCTTTCCCAATCTGATCACAAAACAACTTTAAGAAAGGTTTTCTTCGTAAAGTTTCCTTGAATTCAGCATTTCTTGCACCACATATATTGTTTACATGAACAATTATCAGCACAATGAATCATAAACCTTCTTAGAGAAACATATTTTCCAGGTGCCAGGGTCCCCTGCATCCTCACATACAGGCAGTTTAAAACCATCTGCAGTACTTACTGATGCTACCCATTTTTGAAGTGTCCAGAAATAAATGATATGTACAGAAAATTAATATCCTTTCTTTTGATGTAAACACCTATGGTTTAAAACATTAGCATTGTACAGCAAATTTGCACAAAAACATAGTAAAAAGAGTGTTTCATAGAATAGCTAATAACTGTCATTTCTGGGGGAAAGAGCACTAAAAATAATGAAAAGCATTATTATTTAGTACATTTATGAAGAGGGTAGAAAATAATGGTATATAATATAGATGCACAACATGTAATAGCAACAGAACTACGTCTCCAGGAAAAAAGGAATACTATTTTTTCCAACAGAATATATGTTCTCTTTGAGGGCCTAGAAATAAAGTAACAGGCCTGCTTAAATCCCTGTCACCTCAGGTTTTGTTGCAAATACTACACATTGACTGTGCTAGAGACTGATTTCTGTACCCAAAATCAAACTTAAGGCCATCTGTCATGTAAAATAATGTGATTGCTACAGAAACAACATTGTGGCAGTAGCAGTAAAAAGTAAATCAAAACCAATTATATGTGTCTAATGCAAATCTCTGTCCCCGTTATGGCCCAATACAATAATGGCGCTTTTCATACCATAACCATACCAGATCTCTACACAACTCCTCTTGTTTTGTAGTTGGCTCAGGTTAAAATTTCTCCTTGCTTCTATCATTCTCTCTCTCGAGTAAGTTCACACTGTAAAGGAAGTGGCTAGACCTAACTCCAGAAGACATCGATTCGCTATCTAGAATCAGGCACTACAGAATCAGCCACATCATATATGTAGGAATGAAAGATTATGTGACTCTTTAAAATTCTTTAATATACTGGTGGACATACTACCTTACCTATTTTGTAGAGTCATTATTATACCACAACCCATTTCTGTCAAAGAAATTCTTTCTCACTTCTGATAATTCACTTCAAGAAGCTTCTCCACATCCACCTGCAGCTTATTCCTAGATGATGAAAAAAAGGATGTTTTTTTCCTAGATGTTTCAATAAACTCATTGAGATGTCTGAATGTTTTTGGTTAACTTACCTAAAGAACTTTCTATACTCTTACAGGCACACATGGATCCAAATTTTGTTAATTTTAAAGGCCTAGTCCACAAATATTTCAGGGCATGCCAATTTATTCCATCCCAGGGATTTTGCAAAGATCAGATCTCCTCAAAGATCATGCTGAAAATCACATTATGATGTCCTTTGCTCACATTTAAGAATATTAGGGAAAGTGTGCCTTTTTGCATTAATTCAATGCAAATTCATTATCACAGATTCATTAAGTCTTTCATTACAATATGAATGTCATGTCAAGACTGTATATTTTACTGCTTTGAAAAGGATAAATTCAAATTTTACTAACATGTCTTTAGAGGAGACTACTCCGATAGAAATATTTGCTTGATGTTAAAACTGTATGTGGGTCTTATTAGGCTACATATTGATTGTCCTCTACTATGACTGCAGCATAGTTAGTCTCCATAGAGTTATCAGAGGTAGGACTTTATATAAATTATAAACAGGACTAAGTAATACAATACATTTAATTTAATTTCCACTTTTAAAGAAATTACAGAAATCACCAAAAAACACAATAAAGTGGTAATGTCTGACAAATTCTTTCTTCCTGGCTAATAATTCAGTGGGTATCTTGTTTATTACTTAGTATTACACCATTCCTAAGCACACAGATTTTTTTTTTTTATTTCTTTGGAATTTGGGTCTCTGAAGATAGCTGTACACCGTGGCTGATATTCTGTATTCAGTATATTATAACTTTTATATGTTGATCTGAAATTCTTAGTACTCACATCCTGTTCATTCCTTTCAGGAAATGCAAAACCACTGTTTTTTGTGTTGTAAGTCATACAGGTGTTATCATTTTCTTCAGCATGAGACTAAATTTGTTCTACAAGACAAATGACCCATAAATATATTTCTAGTTGCCTGTAATCCCCAATTATTTTTCATCAATTGTCATTAAAGAGTCTTAAGTGATTTGTTTTGTTTTCTTAATGCTTATTTATTGTGTTTGGTTTTATTTCTGCTGTTAATGTTTCTAAAATTGCCTTTATGGTACTTGTGAGTACAATATTGTTTTCTTCCATGTTCTTCACAAAGTAGTATCTCAAAGCCTTATGTCTGCTCCAAACACCTAGGATCCCTTTCCATATTTAGTATTGCTCAAAAATTCTATAGTGTTGTTGTGCATTACTAGTTTAATTCAGTTATGTGTTTTAACATTTTTAAAAGGATGTTACTGATTCTACTACCATTTTTCTATATAGCAGGTTTCTACTCTCTTTGTTTCTACCTTGTTTTTTTCTCCCCGCTTTGCATTGTAGTCAGTCAAAAGAACATTTTTTATATTCTTTGGGGGTATATGCTTGATTTATTCTAGTTTTTAATAACATCTTTCTTCAACTTTTGCTCTTTTTTCTGCACATGACATCTGCCTTGATGTAGACAGTTTTGTGCCACTTCTCTTTTTCTCCTGTATCATAGATTAGCTCAATAGTAGAAGTACAGTCATCAGTTGCTGATAATGTAACGTCATTTCTGATAAAGTGCTTTCCCATTTCAAGCTTTGTAGCATCTCCCTCCTCCTGTATAAAACCAGTGTGATTATTTTCAAAGGTTAAAATTCACACTGTTTTATTAAGGAATAGAAGTATAAAGATTGATTTCCTGCTTTTATTTTTGTATAAAATTTATGAAAGTACCATGTTGAACCACTTGAACCCAGTTGGGTATTCTACAACGGAACATGAATGTATATACTTCTAAATTATTATTAAAAATACAAGGTACTCTTGTTTGTATGAAGGTTTTACTGAATTTACAGAGGAATTATTCTTGGCATAAATGTACTTAATCTACCCTTGTATATCTTACTCTGGCATGAATTCAAACGCAAAGAAAGCACTGTTTAATGCAGACCTAATGAATAACATAACGGTTTTTGCCATAACCATAAAGAAAATGTCAATTATCACTTGTCTTATAGTGAAAACATACCAAGTCCCCAGTATATCATGCTTTGTACTCTACAGAATGTAGATATGGTGCATGTCTTGGAAAAAACAAAACTGTATGATGGGTATACATTCTTTTACCATTTCCAAATGGTTACACTTGAAAAGAACAAGTGATGAGCAAAACCAACAAAAAATATTATTGATCATCTTATTGGCTGGATTTGATAATACTAAATACAACAACAGGTATCAAACTATATTTTTATTGTGATATTTAGAGAGGAAAATTTTATATTATATGGAATATATTTATAACAGACTTCTATCACACATCTTGAAACTTGATTTGAAACTATTAGAATTCAACAAGAACCTACCTAAAATTTCAGAGAAAAATAAAACAGAGTATGGAAAAATGGATTTGGACTACCAAAAAATACCCCAAATGCTCCATGGCTGGCTTCTGTACAGTTCAGACAACAAAAGGAACACAAGCCTTCATCACTGATATGGGTGACACACCAGGACACAGGTATGGGTGACATGGTAGTTGGTGTCTGCTATAGGCCACATGATCAGCAAGAACAAGTGGATGAGGCCTTCCAGCAAGTTTGTTTATGTTGCAAAACTGGAAGGAGTGGTTGATTGATACATCAGAGGATTATGCTGCCCTCCCTGAATGACATTGACAGGCTGGAGAAATGTTCCAACAGGAATTTAATGAAGCTCAAGAAGGGAAAGTCCTGCATCTGGGAAGGAACAACCCCATGCACCAGTATATGCTGAAGGCCACTCATCTGGAAAGTAGTTTTACAGGAAAAGTTTTACAGGAAAAGTTTTACAGGAAAGGACCTGGGGGTCCTGGTGGACATCAAGTTCAACAGGAGCCAGCAATGTGCCCTTTCCTGCAAAGAAGGTGAATTGCATCCTGGCCTGCACTAGGCAAAGTATTTCCAGCGGTCGAGGGCTGTGATCCTTCCCTTCCACACAGCTCTGGTGAGGCCACACCCAGAGTGCTGGGTCCAGTTTTGGGTTCCCCAGTACAAGCGAGACAGGGACATACTACAGAGAGTCCAGTGAAGGGCTAGGAAGATGATGAAGGGACTGGAACATCTCTCCTATGAGGAAAGGCTGAGAGGGTTGGAACTGTTCGGCCTAGAGAACAGAAGGCTCGGGGGGGATCTTATCAATGTATATAAATACCTCAAGGGAGGGTGCAAGAAGGACAGAGCCAGGCTCTTTTCAGTGGTGCCCAGTGGCAGGACCAGAGGTAATGGGCAAAAACTGAAACACAGAAGGTTCCCGCTGAACAGCAGGAAACACTTTTTCATTGTGAGGACGACTGAGCACTAACAGAGGTTGCCCAGAGAGTTTGTGGAGCCTTCCACCTTGGAGATATTCAAAAGACAGCTGGACATGCTCCAAGACAACTGGCTCTGGGTGGCCTTGCTTGAATGGAGTGGTTGGACAAGATGACTTCTACAGGTCCCTTCCAACTTCAACCATCCTGTGTTTTTGTGATTCTGTGACCACTGCAGAGAGGCATAAATCCTTCAGTGAATCCAACCTCCAATTAAAACTGTCAGTCAATTGCCAGTGTAAGCTCCCAGAATTCAAGCTACAACTTCTCATTAATGACATAAAAATACCAGGCAGATTTTTGTATTTGATGAAACTGCCATTTATACAGGACATAGTAAATTATCTCACGGTGATAATAAGACAAAAAGAAAGTTTGTAAGAATATACACTTTTTTCCCCTTAACTATTGATGAATAATAGGGCTTCAAAAATACATTTTTAATTCTTTGATATGAAGTATATGCTAATGATAGACTATAAACTTTGTATTTAAAGGTACTGAATGTTTAAATTACTGAAAATAATTTAGTTCTTTTATTTTATATGATATGAATGCAATATTTTCTTGACTTTTCAATGATAACAGACTTTACTAAATGTTACGCTTTTTTTGTGTTATCCATTGTCTCATTTATGGACCAGGAATCCAGCACATGAGGCACTTTACAAACTTGCAACAAAAATCCCAAAGACTTTTAATTTAAGCCTTAAATTCTTTTTCTTGTATTTGTTCTTGTTCAAGGTTCCAAATTATACCAGTTTAGAAACATACATACTCAGGATTTTCTCATTAGTTATTTTTGTTGTCATCATCTCTGGTAACCTAGAAATTGGGTTAAAGTCTGCAGAGATTTTTGCTTCACCTTTCTTAGATCACTGTGTGTTTTGGCTGACTTGTATTTTTATCTGCATCAAAGGGAGGAAAAAAAAGAAATATGTACTTACTTCTTCCATATAACTCATGCATAAGGAAAGGAAATACTTGAATAACAAGCATTCACAGCATCCTATTCTCCCACTGAATTGTTACTGATGCATCCCCAAAGACTCCTCAGTGTGGTCTGATTTAAAATGTACTTTGAAGCAGTTACAAGCTTGTCTTGAGCTAATTATCAAGTAACAACACACTACCATACTTGACAAGTTGCACCATTTCTAAATAAAGGAAGTCTCACTCTTCTGTTTTGTTTTGCTTTTTGATGGTAAAACTAATCCTGACCTTAAGGCATGTGGATAAATTTCAAGTCTGACAGCTTGCTGAAGCAGCTTCTGGAAAGACACCCAGCCATTTATCATCTTCATAGTTGATAATATCTCCTGTGAAATTATATCAATTAAAGGCAGGTAAATAAAACAGTGTGGTGAGAAAGTCTTTTTAGCATTTTAGCATAATCAAGAAATGGGGAGGAAAAGAAAAATACTAAGGGAAAGTCTGAACAACTTGTCTGTACTTACAGAAAGATGAAATAAAGTCTTATAAAATTTAAAGAAAATCTGCTTAGTACTGATGAAAGTCAGATTAACATGTCCATTAGTTTATGTGGGGTTAGTACATGAAATAAGGTTTTGCTCAGGAAGAATGAAGGTTGACAGCAACATACAGCCACTTAAAGGCTGTAAGGAGCTATGACTTGTACCTCAGTCTCTCTGCTATATGAGCACATCCCTCCTAGATCCTCCTTTTGGATATACCCTGCAGGATCTATCTTTTGGTGTTTGGGGGGGAATATACTTTTCACTTTTCTTCCTGGAGTTTCTTCCTCTTCTGCTTGCAAACAGCAGAAAAACTCTATTTCCCTTAAAGAAGAGGAGGGGTTCTCCAGTCCCCTTTTCCATGAAGTTATTCAGAAATTTGACTGACAAAAGGTTTATTCACATACTTTGAGGTCTAGGATTGCAGGTACCAGACACTGAATTCTAGGGCACTAGAAATAATTACAGGTCAATTCAAAGTAATGCTCCAACCAAATACATGGAATTGCTCATAGCTACTTCATCAATTTTATCATATTTGTAAAATACTGAGGCTGATTTTGATACAGCTCAAGCACTCAAATGCTTTTAACTCTTTACCTTCATCACAGTACATAATATACAAAAGTGTAAGGATTCATTTAACAATTTGTCTTTCAGAATTTAGTCTTTATGAGGCGCCTGCTAGATTTCCGCCTTAATTTACTATAGTCTAAATGAATGTAACATAACATAAAAAGAGTATAAAAGTTTCAGGAATTCCTAGCAAGCTTAAGATGCAGAGTCAGACTATATTGATCCAGGGTTTACAGAAGATGGTGAAGAGAGGGTCCTGACTACTTTCAGTACAGGAGAATATTAAAAATTTTAAGCAATATAGACAAAAATTCAACCTTTCTAGGTTCATGCTTCCATGTCTGCTGAAGAATCATAATCAGAAAGTAGGCAGGGAGTTGTTTTAGCTGTTTGCTTTAATCAAATGCACCTGTGAGATTACATTTCCCTAAGTCTCACAGCTGGTGTTAAAATGGATTTAGCTAGCCGAAGATTTAACAGTAACCTTTCAAGTTCACCTTTAAGAAGCTATATTAGCTTTGCCTAGTAGCCTGTTTAGTAATGCAGCATACAGCATACCTGGCTTTAGACAGGACTAGAGATCAAATCTAACCTCATAAATCTCCCAGTTCATGACTACAAGAAGCTGTCAAAAACTAGATGTTGTTTCATTCTCCAGGGGCTGGTGTGCTGCTCTGAATCTCTCCTAAGTGCCCTCTAGCAGCTGATCACCAAAATGTGTAATAGCCTTGGGAAGGACTACACTACCCTTTTGACTCCAGAGGTAATATTTTGATAGGGCTTGACCTTAATGAGACCGCCAGCATAAAAGCCTAACAGTAAGAGTAAAGGAAAACCTTTTTGGAATAACAAATAGCTGAAGAAAACATTTTGTGCACACTCCATAAATTATTACATTTACCTCTGGCAAGTACATTTAGAGAAAATCGTGTTCTGAATCACATTTTGGAATACTCAGATTCAACACCAGTTGCTAACCCAAAAAGACTAGCTTGCAAACAAATGTTGCGCAAAATTCTACCACTTTCACTCAGTTTGATCATTATTTGACCAGCAAATCATACTGAATGTAAATGGCTGGATTTCTCCCCCTGATTTACTCTTTTATGTTTATTCTACTGTTTAACTAATTTCATTCCAATTTAAGGCAAAGGATAAGGATTTCAGATATCTTAGGGTGCCAGAATGTTGGGGGTTTCTTTTGCACCATAATAAAAGAGAACAACTCTTACCACTTTTACTGACAATAAATTCTGAATCAGTATTTGTAACCCTGTTATTTGACCACTACAAGTAAAATCTGACAAGGCACTTTCTTCTTCTGTTCCCTTTACAGCCATCTGTCACAGATAATATATTCTTTTCTTTGAGCCTTACCACTTATATGGTACCCTGCTGTACCTTGTGGGAAAATGTCATCTGGGCCACTGGGTCCTTGATGAGCTTCATTTCTGTAGGATGCCAGAGAAGTTAAATGGTTTACATAGTGTGAAGAAAAAATTAAGCTGCCTAGAAGCTACATGATGCATAGCAAAATAACAGGAGGACAGAAGCTTCAGAGTGAGCTAGATTTGCTGTCCAGACAAGCAATTTGGAATGGCTGAAGTGATGATGAAGGGCACATTGGCGTAAAATTTCACCATAGCAAAATGTTTTCAGCAATGACACTGCCATGCTGCTTTTTCACTGATGATTTTTTTTTCTTTCATCATCACTGTAGTCTAAGAGCACTCGCATGTATGTAAATAAGTACACCTTCATGCAGATTTACCTCATTTTGTTCTGTAGAAGTTTGTAAACTAAATGCAGATTTCACTCTAGATTAAAAAGTTCAGGAAAATTTCTTGGACTTTGAAACCTGTGGGGAACACATCTTGAGAGGTTGAGTGTCCTTGAAAACAACTGAGCCACTTTCTGCAAATTCTGTCCCTGATTTGAGAGTAGTGTTTTCTTTTCCCACTAAAAGCCAGGATGCAAAACCCATAAAGATGATCTCCAGCTACTTTGACAGCTTCTGAGACTGGTCTTATGAGTAAGTTCTATCAAAACTTATATAACCAGTAGGAGTGGGAATTAGATTTTGAAGAAATGTTAGTTGTTAAAAGTCCACAATTATTTTAAGAGGCTGAATATGTTTTATCTTCACTGAAACAACAACACAGTGTATAAATTGTTTAAATTAATTCTGCTAATTTTTTCATGACAACAAATATTCAGGCCATGGTATGCTTATTTACATGTGACCCTTTAGATAAGAATTGTGTTTGTTCTGCTTATTGCTCATGAAAAGTAAAAGAATAGTGAAATGTCTGCATAATCTTCTTTGTGGCTGAAATGTAAATCTAGTTTTCAAAGTTTTTATTGATTCCAGTTCCATATCTGAGTGTATCCTAGGCTAATTAGATTAGCATAGCAAGGCTCCTAATGGAATCTTTAGCTCTACTCCCTCAGTCATTGTGTGAAACTAATTGGGGAAGGTTTGTTTGTTTGTGTTTGTAAGGAAAATGGTAGCTGCTATTGTGAATGTCATTCCAATTATGGTGGGAAAGATTGGTCAGAGAGGATGTATGGAGATGTGGGCAGACTTTGAATTAGTATAGTCTTCCCTGAAAATTTGTTCTACACTAAGATCTTTCTGCACCTACTATTCAGCTGTCTCAAATGTATTTCTCTTATATTGTGATCTGAGGTATCAGTAATGAAGATAGGATGTTTCCTAACAAAGACTCTGCAAGAAGAACCAAGATTTAAAGTCTTTTGGAAGTTAACTCCTAGCAGAGAATCAGGCTTTGTTTGCTTATGGCAACGTACAACTGTAAGAGTAGGGTATTGAGACAATAAGGAAATAACATACAACTTTCCCTTTCCAATATAAAAAATAATAGTAATTACATTCTGGTGCATAGATCATTGTGCATGTATCCTCATCAGATGCAAGCAATATTGTAGAAAACAATAAAGTCATCCTGGAAATAAAAGAGGTCATTTGTCAAGTTGTTCAACGAGAAGCAAGAATAAGGAAACCTAGTTTCACATGTGTTTGTACTCTTATAGTTCCCATGTTTCACTGTAATATGTTCATCTGAGAAGAAATAGTTCTGAAAGGTTCAGAATGGACCTACGTTGCATGGATTGATTGACCAATGCATATGTGCTTGTTAGCAATCTGGCTACTACCAAATGGAAGGTACGAGGCTGAGTTCTTCCTACATTTTTCTCAATTGATGTGCTAATTTCATTCTCTTATGCATACTTAACAAATAGTTTATTGGACATAATGGTCTTTTTATCCCTTTTTCAGATCTAGTTGAAACTGATGAAAGTAGTTCTGGAGAAAACTGGTTGACAGATAAGGAAAAAGACAAACAGGAATGGACAAACAACAGGCAAATCACAGAATCACAGAATATTTGGGTTGGAAGGGACCTTTTTAAGGTCATCTAGTCCAACCCCCCTGCAGTGAACAGGGACATCTTCAACTAGATCAGGTTGCTCAGAGCCCCGTCCAACCTGACTTTGAGTGTTCCGGTGTTTTACCACCCTCACTGTGAAAAATTTCTTCCTTATATCAAGGCTAAATCTACCCTATTTAGTTTAAACAATTACCTCTTGTCCTATTGCTACAGACCTTGCTAAAAAGTCTGTCCCCATCTTTCTTGTAAGCCCCCTTTAAGTACTGAAATAGATCACACAACTGCATAAGACTTATTTCCAGAGAAATCCAGGCCAAAAAAAAGAACCTATTTCTACTCAGAGCTAATGCTATCTCATCATCTAAGCTTAGGAATAAAGCAGCTTCAGAAGCCCTGCATCTCTTTGATGAAAAGGAGTTGCCACTTCCAGTGTGTCGTGGTTTAGCCCCAGCCGGCAA
>NW_010556796.1:15265-24466 GCF_000687285.1 Phaethon lepturus
CCCAGGTGGGATGGGGGAGAGAATCAGAAAAAAAGACTCGCAGGTTAAGATAAAAACAGTTCAATAGGACAACAAAGAAAGAGGAAATAATAATAATGATAATGATAATAATACTAGTAATACTGATAAAGGAATATAGAGAAACATGTGATGCACAATGCAACACTTGGTCACCACCTAGTGATCGGTAGCCTGTCCATGAGCAGTGATTCCCACCCCCTAGACACCTCCAAGGACTCGCAGGTTAAGATAAAAACAGTTCAATAGGACAACAAAGAAAGAGGAAATAATAATAATGATAATGATAATAATACTAGTAATACTGATAAAGGAATATAGAGAAACATGTGATGCACAATGCAACACTTGGTCACCACCTAGTGATCGGTAGCCTGTCCATGAGCAGTGATTCCCACCCCCTAGACACCTCCAAGTTTATATACCGAGTATGACATTATATGGCAGGGAATATCCCTTTGGCCAGTCCGGGTCAGCTGTCCTGGCCGTGCTCCCTCCCAGCTTCTTGCGCACCTCCCCGCTGGCAGAGCATGGGGAACTGAAAAGTCCTTGACTTATTATAAACACTACAGCTACTTAGAAACAACTAAAAGCTTCAGTGTGTTATCAACATTATTCTCATATGAAATACAAAACACAGCATAATACCAACTATTAGGAAGAAAATTAACTCTATCTCAGCCAAAACCAGGACACAGTGAAAGTATGTGACACTGCTTTGGAGAGTTCTTCAAGTCAGGCTCTGTGTGAGACACTTGCTCTTCATAGAAGAATTTCACCTGAAACATCCTGACAATTTGGTAAGGATATTGGCTGCTAAAATTACTGATATATAGGACATAATCTATTACAATTTTTTTTTAAATTTGTGTGCTATAAATACTGTTCAAATGCAGATGAAAAGCCAGCCATTTCTTTAAAATCAGTCAGTAATAGTTGCTTATGCCTATACAGCACATTTGAAGGTATCTGAGAAGATGGGTACTATTATTTTCTTTTACAGTTTAGAGAACTAAGACACAGAGAAATCAAATGGCTTAGGCAGTGGTTATTTGAAAAGGCACTGTGGAAGAGTCTACATGAGCTCCTGGAAGGGCAGCCTGTTCACCAATGCAGAATGACTGAATTCTGTAATATCATCTGATCATTTAGATTACTCCACAAAAACAAAGTGTGTCCCTTATCCTAGAAATCCTGTCTGCATGGAGCAAACAAGAAGGACCAAGGATAGCTTCTTCCCTGTGGGAAAGACCAGAAGCAGCATCTGTGGCTGTTTGGACCACATCATAACAAAAGGGAAAAAGCATCCAAAATCATAGGCTCCTGCCCCACACCTGACCTCCGCAGAGCTCCATGGAGACCTCTCTTTCAGAACTGTGAATAACCTGATAAGCCAAATACTAGACAGCAATACAGAGGAGGAGTGAAGCTTATCCCTTGAGATTGGGGATGTGTATGTGCACGTGCTCATGTATGTGTATGCATGCATGTCTAGATGTTGATGTGTAAAACCTCATATATCAAGCTGAAAGCAAGAGACGTACTTACTATGTAAGCCCAGATGTGTGATTTTGACATGTTTCATTGCCCTTACCCACTGCTGTTGTGAACAGTATTAATTCTACCTATGTCTTTCCAGTTACGTATTAAGATCTTTCGAGGAATTACTTTTTCAGGTAGCATCTATAGAGTGAGGGAAGCTTGCAGGAACCTACAGGGTTGGCTCTGGAGACTAATCCTATGTGCAGCGTATGAGGAGCTGGGATCCTGTGGCTCATGCAAGCACTGAGAGGAGTGAAAAGGGAGCAGACATCTCAAGGAGCACAGACGACTGAGGAGCACTTTTTATAACTAGGAAGTTACCGACTCAACCATGTATAAGCCCAGAAGCAAGTATTAACTTCAGGGTTATAACTGACAGCGGGGCAGTTGTTTGTAAATGTATATGTTTGCATGTATGTCTGTGTCAGTTTTTGCTGGCTCAGGGATTCATCTATAGCAACCATTAAAATTCAATATGACTTCTGCTATCTGAAATGTTTGGCACAAATATCTTCAGTGTTGCCACATCTCCTGATACCACTTCAGAGCTATAAGAAACATGGGCAAAAAAAAGCCCTCCAAGAGAGATTTCTCCTTGTCTTTAATACTACAAGAGAGAGGCTGTGGGTTTGAGGTTTTTTGATTTGTTATATAGAAATTAAACAAATTACCAACATTACTGCTCCCTACAAATCTTCTTTCATATCGACATATATAAGACCTTTTTCTGTTCTTAAATTGGACCCTATATGTATGCCAGGCAACCATAAGGAGTTATTTTGAAATAATCTCAGTTTTTTAATGAACTGAGAGTATTGAGCCATTTTCTCAGTTATCTGTTTTCTAAATATTTTTAATATAAACTATGATTAATAATCCTTCAGGTAATGATCAGCTTTGAAGTTTTTTCACTAGACCTGTAATGTGGAAGACTTCATTACAGATGGAATTCTCTGAGGCTTAGAAACAAAAATGTTCATCACAAAAATTGTGGAAAATAGCTCATTGAAAAAAAAAATAAAAGAAAGGACTCAGCAGTCTAGAAGCAAAGGTGGTTCACTTTATGTCTCCTGCAATGCCAAGACCAATCAGGCAAATGATTATGTGATAATATATATCAACAAGCAAGGGGACATCAGAAGAAATGAAATAATCAAACAATGCAGATATTTCTTCTCACAGCTAAAAAGAATTCTGCAAGTTCTCTCACACTTGTGAAGAGGCAAAATGCCATCACAAGATGTGCAGAATACAATTACACGTGTAGTCATGGTGGCATATTATGAAGATACACTACCTATAAAGTAAGGTGAGACCTATAGGTACCTAATGGTTTCAGCAGTCTTACAGACTACCTAAATTATTAGCCCTGGAAGGTGTTTATCTTCACAGAGCAAGGCGAGTTGCAAAGAGGTGTCTGAGGAGGATAGAAAAACTTGCAGTCAGTGGAGAGCAAAGGATGTAATTACACATTCATCCACTGTATAATTTCAGTATGTGTCAGCATCTTGAATGTTATATGCAGTTCTGGTCCCTTCATCTCACAAAGAGTACAGCAAAATGGGGAAAAGCTCAGAGACAGCAACAAGAAAGGAAGATAAAAGGTATGGAACAGTTTCTGAATAAGCAAAGATTGAATAGACTCAGTCTCCTCAGCCAGGGAAAGAAATGACTGAGGGGTTGTATGATGGAGCTGTATAAATATTGTGACTGGCATAGAGTCAGAGAAGAGGGAATAATTTTTGCTCTGTCTTACAAAAAGAACTGGAGGCCATAATGAAAGTAGCAAGTGCTATTTTTGAAACAAAGATACAAAAAAGAAAAATATTCACACAGTGTGTAGATTGAAGTTTCACAACTAGCTACGGGACACTGCAGATGCTAAAAATTTTTGTAGGTTCAGAAAAGGACTGGGCAAGATCATGGAAAAAACCTTGATCTTTTGGATCAGGAAAGCCAAGAGCTACAGACTGCTGGATAACAGCAATCAGGAAAATTATTTTTCTTTGTATGCTTCTCCTTCCCTTTTGCTCTTCTCTGGGCAACTGGTGCTGGTGACAGCTGGAGACAGAGCTCTGCACTTTGCTCACTGGCTCCATGCAGCCACACCTACACCCTTGATTAGTTTGCACCCTTTCCATTAGGTACTGAGGTCTGTGACTTACCGTGCAGCTAACAAACGCATCAGACTAGGTGAAGATGCAATCGTAAAGGACTCAGCTTGGAACTACTCTTCCCACCCAAGATAAGCCCAATGTTAGAAAATGCAGTTGTGTTTACTCATTTCTGACATGACAATAAAGTAATAATGCATCTTCCTTAAAGTTCAATGAAATGCCAGCAGCAATAAGATAATTTCAAAGATGTATGGAGCCACATTTTGCTTCACTCTCCAGTCAGCATGATACAGCAGAATAGGGCAGGGCAGAAAAAGGCCTATTTTTTTTCTGTTATTACTTCACACACCACTAAATATATATTTATCAAATGTTTTGTTTCCTAACCTCATGTTTTCTCTGCCAAAGCTAAAGCATGCAGATGAAAAATATGTCATGGAAATTACAAATGGTTGTACAGGCTATGGGGAAATGATGTATGTAATGAATTAAATCTGCAGATTAGATAGAGAATACTAATGAGTTTAAACAATATCAGACCAGGGTACTCAGATTCGCCAGAATCACTGAGCCAGAGCAGGCAAGTTTGTGCTCTTTTGTTCTTTCTCTCTCTCTTTCTTCTTCCTCTGCAGCCTGAACAGATTAATTGCTGGTTCAGTGCAAGGTTAATAATCACTACCAACTGCCAGATTCACTTAAGATTTTACAGAAGAGATATTAACAACACACTGATATTGCAAAGCTTGTGACTTCTGAGAAGTCATCTCTGCCAGGAAAAGAGGGAACTGAGACACAGAGAGTATTTCATGCAGACAGACTCAGATCTACCACAGCAGTTTAGCTAATTTACAAAAAAAATATTAAAATTTATGCCCCTTCCCTGTTCTAATGTAACCAAGCACAGAAAATGGGTTTAGAGAGAAAGGAGACTGGAAGGGTGACATACAGATTTCAATCTTTACTTTGAAATATTTTAGTGAAGATATGAATTTCCTGAAATATTTTAGTGAAGGTATTAAGACTAGTTAGTTTTGTGGAGGAGCATTAGGAAAATCATAGAAATCAATTCACAGGAAAAAAATCTCTGTGTGTGTGTATGTGTTGGAGTGGGGGGCAGAAGGATAAGGGATATTATGGACTGTTGGACTGCCAGAAATGAAATATCCTAAAGAAGACTACAGCAGTAAATCAGGCCTAAAATGCACTTTTCAATAGCTAAAATACTATTTCTTTTTCTTGTTTAGGAAGTAATGTAGCACACCCTTTAAAATAATTAATTGAGAATCTGACAGTTCCAAGGATAACATCCTGCAGTGATTAAGAGAGACCTGTGCCTCTTCCAGACACCTATCAGGGAATCTGAAATGACTCACTGAAGGAAAAACAAAGAAAAAAATAAACCTTATTATCTTCTTACTGATGCACTCCTGCTTACTCTATCAACTGCTGAGGTGATGAAGGTTGATTCACCTTTGAACATGAGCAACTGTTTGGCCAACTGGAATTTATTTCAGAACCAAGGAGACAACAGTATTTACCTTCTGTTATTGCCTCGTGCACGCGCTCCCTTGAGTTTCCATGGGGAGGTGGCTGCTGCACTGGACTGGTTGGGCAGAAAGTCCTGTTGGTTGCTGCTGTGCCATTGCTCACTGTTGCGTGCCTCAGGTATTAGTGATCATGGCCCCTACCCCAGCTTTGGTCTCTGCTTATGTCCCCCATGTCCAGAAGGTTTCCTCACTTCCAGGAGCCTACCTCCGGTCAGGAGATCCACCTTCATCTTTCTGAAAACAATTCTGGTTTTGGGGAACCCTTCTCTTGGGCTTTTCTTTCCAGGCCCCTGGAAGCCCCACTCTCTCCAGTCTAATAGTCTATGTGCAGAAGTATAACATGTAATGAGTGTCCAGACTGGTGATTTTGTCTTGTGCCTCTGTATTACCTGGAGGATTCAGATGTGTCACTTGTTTTTAACCTGGCTGTTATAAAAATTTACCACCAGCCTGTCCTGGTCACAGCTAGGAAGAGCAAGCTTTTGTCAGAGAATTCAAAAGTTCACTTTGGATTTTCACCCCCAGCACACATGCATCCAATTATTACCCACCAGTTAGCATTCACAATTTACCCTTTTTTTTACCTATGACATCTTGATGGGAAAATCTTTAGGACTTTAGCACTAGTCATATGAGGGAGACTAGAAAATACACATTATGTTCTACAGTACCTCTCCATGCTTCTGCACCACTACTGAAGACAAACCTGGTGCCAAAAAGATTCACAAAGCCTTTTTTTATACTTTTATATATTCAGATTATATCCAGATAACTTAAATCTGACGATGTACTTAGAGTTTTTTTAAGGTGAGAAAGCTTTGCCAGACTACAACCAGACAGGGTTAAGCAGACTTTAGCTGAGTAAAACCTTTACTCTCACTCCTGCATAAAGGGGAGCTGTGCTGCACAAAAGTCCTCTCTTTTGAATGACCTTAAAGGTACTCCTCAGCAATGCCTCAAGAGGCTTTATATATTCTCATTCCCCCTAGGCTTAGAACTATACCTAAAGGCAGCTTTTAAGACTGAATCAGGCTTCAACTTGAAATCTAGTAAAATGTACCTTCTTAAAACATCTTTGACCCTCTCCCTCACAGAGTGACAAATATGTCTTTGTTCTTCTGCTTCATCACTAGAGGCTTTCACTGACTGAAAGCCATCACCGAGTGACCAATGAGTCACTGTATCAGTCGGCAGCACTGAGACTTTTTGTGCTTCAATTCTTTGTACATTAGATGCAATGCTGTGGAAAATAACTACAAAGAATAAACAAAAAAAAAGACAAAGTTTTCCTTAAGTTACTTTTAAAGCACAATCCTGCTCAGAGAACTAGACCTTAACATTTGGCCTTTCCATGTTACACTTTTCAGTCCCTTGTTTTTCAGCAAGGGAATTCTTTTCGCTCGAACAATTTAATATACAGTAGAGGTGGAGAGCAAGTCATGTCATGCCCAGGTTCATACTCTTTGATGAACTCTGATTATACAAAATTATTGATTTCTAGTTGCTATTAATGGTATATGAATCTAAGAAAACAAAACAAAAAAATAGAATTTTGCAAATTGATATAGTTTTAACCTTCTCCCCAGAAAAGTAAGTGATATGCATATACATACATACTTTACTTTATTTATTTGTTATTCAGTGACTTATTCTTATCATAAAACTTCATAGGTCACTATCCACAAGCAGTTACTTGTACTAGAGTACTTGAAGAAGAAGTACTTCCTAATATTCAGCTTGTCAGGCAGGTTTTTCATCTGAGTTTCTAGCAGAATTCCTCTCTCTATTGATTTTGCATGACAGGTTTTTGTAGTGGGGGAGCTGCAGGTGTGGCTTCTGTGAGAAGCTGCTAGAAGCTTCCCCTGTGTCTGACAGAGCCAACACCAGCCGGCTGCAAGACAGCAAGACAGACCTGCCACTGGCCAAGGCTGAGCCCATCAGTGACGGTGGTAGCACCTCTGGGGTAACAGAGTTAAGAAGGTGGGGGGTGAGGGGGAAGGTGTTTTAAGATTTGGTTTTATTTCTCATTACCCTACTCTGACTTAATTGGTAATAAATTTAACTAATTTCCCAAAGTTGAGTCTGGTTTGCCCATGACGGTAGTTGGTGAATGGTCTCTCCCTGTCCTTACCTCAACCCATGAGCTTCTCATTATATTTTCTCTCCCCTGTGCAGCTGAGAAGGGGAGCAATAGAGCAGCTTTGGTGGGCACCTGGCATCCAGCCAGGGTCAACCCGCCACACTTCCCTAGACACAGCAGTTCTGAAAACTATACCTAAGGAGAGTTCAGCCTTCATGAATGTAAAGCCATCAGAGTTACTCCCATACTTACAACACCTCATTTTCCTGTGGGAAATACAGTCAGCCTTGACTCCCCTAACACAAAGCAGAAGAAAAGAGCAGATCTATCTTTGATGTGTCACATGGGAAAAGACTGCTTTTCTGAAAGAACCTGCCTTTCTGACTCTGCTGTGTGTCATATTGCTTCATTTCTATCCCTCTTCGAGTACAGTAGTGGGGCACTCTGAAATTGTTCCAAGAGAAACTTTTTTAAGGCTTAAAGTCCCCTGTATCTGCATAAATGAGCAGTACCCAACTGTGGGGTTTGACAAATAATACAGGCTTGCTTTTTTAATATCCACAAGGAGACCAGAAGAAAAGGAAGGATGTTCAGAGTTCAACACAGGTTCAGCATAAAAGAGTGAATTAATCTCGTGGAAAGTTAGACATCCTACTGAGGAATCTAAATTAGGATTGAAATTGCCCTGATATCACTACCTGGTTCAGGGATACAAGTAAACACCTTCAGCCTACCTAACATCTTAATCACCTTCTGGACAAGCTCATATTTTCATTGATCATATAGCGTGCTTTTTGTGGCTGTGTCTCTGACTGATGCAGCTCAGATATGTACACACAATGAAATCATAATAACAAATAATCAAATCCAAATTCCCTTTCAGTAGACACTTTGCACACCTAGAGAGTCTGGAGGCTTTGAGACATTGTACCACTGTTAGTTTTTTTTAAGAAACCCTTGCTGAAAATTTTTCATATACCAAGAAACCTTCTCTTTTGCATTTTTTAAAAAATAAGGTTAAACCAAGAACCAAATCTGCAATTTTTTGCTTACATGTGTATTCTGAATTCTTAGGGTTGCATTTATGAGTCATAAATCACCTATGCAAGGGAAGTGTTTACAACATGACCTGAAAGAAATGGATTTGGCATGCCAGCATACTTGTCAATGGAATACCACTGTCCTGTTCAATATACTTTCAGGTAAAATAAATATACATTATTAGTATTTCCTCAGCAAACTGCAAAGTTGAAAGACATTAAAAAATATGTTCAATATGTGTTAAATACAGACAGCAAGAAGAAATACTGGTTGTGATTTGTGTTTGTTATGTGTTAAACAGTGCCTCATTTGTCATATCTTAACACTTGTTATTACTCAACTTTTGTTTACCCTTCCTGCAAATTGTTACTGGTAGAAATGCAAGGTTCCAAACCAGAGTTTTAACTTCTCTGTCTTTCTCTTGTATCCCCATGCATTTATAAAAATCATAAGGGAATTAAACACTAGTTTCTTGCATTTCTTTCACATTTCATATCTTTTTCACCCAATGCTCGTCTTTAATATCCTACATTTGCTCCAGGGTTAGTAAATGATCTATGATACTTTAATTTGCAAAAGCTTATTATATCCAGGGTATCTGGAGCTGGATGAATAAAAGGGTACAAAGTTCTAAAATCACAGAGTGAAAATCACAACAAAATGCGTGGTTTTTTGAATATTTTCTCTGTAATTTGTAGACTAAGTTTTTTGTTTTATGAATAGATTCTCAGTGAAGTTGAAAAGTATATTGGGTTTGTGTGGCAAGGTTTTAGTAGCAGGGGGGCTACAGGGATGGCTTCTGCGAGAAGCTGCTAGAAGCTTCCCCTGTGTCTGATGGGGCCGATGGCCGCCCGGT
>NW_010556796.1:24477-34242 GCF_000687285.1 Phaethon lepturus
GCCGGCTCCAAGATGGACCCACTGCTGGCCAAGGCTGAGCCCATCAGCAATGGTAGTAGCACCTCTGGAATAACAGATTTAAGAAGGGGGAAAAAACTGGCATGCAGAATTTGCAGCCGGAGAGAGGAGCGAGAATATGTGAGAGGGAAAACTCTGCAGACAGCGAGGTCAGTGAAGAAGGAGGAGGAGGATGTGCTTCAGGCGCCAGAGCAGAGGTTTCCCCTGTAGATTATGTTGAGGCAGGCTGTCGCCCTGCAGCCCATATTGGTCCACAGTGGAGCAGATATCCACCTGCAGCCTGATGAGGATCCCACCCCGGAGCAGGTGGAGGTGCCTGCAGGAGTTTGTGACCCCATGGGAGGCCTGTGCTGGAGCAGTCTGCTCCTGAAGGACAGCACCCCATGGAAGGGACCCAGGCTGGAGCAGTTCGTGACGAACTGCAGCCTGTGGGCAGGACTCACGTTGCAGAAGTTCATGGAGAACTGTCTCTCATGGGAGGGACCCCGCGCTGGAGCAGGGGTTGGGTGTGAGTCTTCCCCCTGAGGAGGAAGGAGCAGCAGAGACAACGTGTGACGAAACATCCGCAACCCCCATTCCCTGTCCCCCGCACTGCTTGGGGGGAGGAGGTAGAAAATTGGGAGCAAATTTGAGGCCTGGAAGAAAGGAGGGGTGGGGGAAAGGTCTTTTAAGATTTGGATTTATTCCTCATTATCCTACTTTGATTTTGATTGGCAAGAAATTAAACTAATTTCGCCAAGCTGAGTCTGTTTTGCCCATGTCAGTAATTGGTGAATGATCTCTCCCTGTCCTTACCTCAGACACATGAGCCTTTTCATTATATTTTCTCTCCCCTGCCCAGCTGAGGAGAGGGAGTGATAGAGCAGTTTTGGTGGGCATCTGGCATCCAGCCAAGGTCGGCCCACCACAAAAGGCATACTTGAATATATATCTAAAATGATATACCAGGCATAAAACTAACAGAGGTGTTCTTCCCTGGAACCAATGCCATGTTGTTTATGTTACTTTATGTTCTCATTCCTGAGTTCATAATCTGTTGAATCTGTGACACTTTGAACAGAATTGCTAGAAAAAATAACAAGAGCCTGCATGAGCATAGAGGGCTTTAACAAAAAGCTAGGTACTATTTAGGCCCTGATCCTGCAAGCATTTATCCACAAGATGAACTAAGAAATGTACACAAGACTGAGTTGTATGGCTGTGGATTTTAATGTAATCTCTTTGATTTTCCCAGCCATTTGCAATTGGCAGGCCCCAGCACTGACAGCTGGGAATAGAATAACCAGGTGCGTCATCAACCCAGAAAAGATACACATTGTTTTACAATAGATAGATAGATAGATAGATAGATAATAAACATGATCAAAGATTTATCCTAATGAAACATCCTAATGAGCACCATATACTGTCATTGAAGAATAATGAAAAATATATTTTCAAATCAGGAGGTGGTCTGGGTTTAGTAAACATCCCTTTAGTCTAATCGCTGCCATTGATCACTCATCTGAGTAATCGTATGTAGTGAAGTGAACTTTATTAGGCTCTGATCCAGTAAGGAGAAAAAACAAACAAACAAACCTCAACTGTTCAGGAAAGATGAAAATAGTGTAAGCAGTTTCTTGAGTCATATCCTCAACAGGAAACTGAGCTACTGGCCTTCTTTTGAAGCAATCCTTATTATCAATTTCAAAAATACTATAAATTATATATGTTACAATATGAGAAAACTTAGACTTTAAATTCCAGGTGTTTCTACACTTGGCTCATTTGGTGATACCTTGTTTCTACAGCTATGTCACTGTTTAACTAAAACTGAAGGAGTTTGGTAGAATAGGGAGCTCTGAATGCAGTTCTCAAATCCTCAAAAGTTTGCTTTACCTCCTAATTCACTATGAGATTATGTTAATATTAAAAATTAGGCATTAGTTTTTTCATATTGCTTAGCTTTCTGTAGAAGGGTTATATACCACACTCACATTCAATCCATATATTTTGAATATGGCCTCTAAAGTTAGCCAATAATGTAATATTTCATGCTAGCATCAGTTTGGATTCTATCCAAAATGAACATAAAAAGATCTTAGGCTCTCTTTCTTATTTGGAGTGTTACATGCTTATATTTCTCACTGACTTAGTCAGTCCTGGTTAACCCACCCTACCTCATCACTGAAGCAACGTTTGTCAAGGAGGAAGGCTGGTCTGTCACCTTTGAGGGTAATTTCCAACTGAATTACCTTTATTTCTGTAGAATTACCAACATGCTCCCTTGGAGACAAATGGGACTGGCAGGGAGTAGGTGGTGAGCAGCAGACAGGGGACCCTGCTGCTACTATACACCTATAGAGAGCTGAGAACACTCCACATGCAGTTGTGATTGATGCTGGTACAACCTTGATAAACATGCTCCATAGGTAGACAGCTTCAACAACTGTGCTTTAGAAACACAGCCCCTGATTGGCAGCACAGTGTCTCTTAAACAGGGAAAAAAATCAATATTTCAAGTAACTTTCTACTGTAAATTGCGAGTTCTCATTAACCTTTTCAGGTCCACCATGACAGAAAAAGGACTAATTTAGCAATGAGATGTCAATTCAGTCTAAAATGAATCTGTTGCTGAAACCTAATTTAAGAACTCCAGGTCTTATCTTATCAAAACATCTTCGTTTAAATGCATACTGTGTCTTTTGTTGCTACGTCAGTATAATTTGAAAAGCAAGCTTTCATCTGCAACGTAATGGGGTGGTGGAAGGTGTGTGATGGGAGCAAGAAGGGAAAGGAAGGGCAAAGCTAGCTTTTCCACTAAATTTTGCACTAGTATGGTTTTATTACTTTAACCTAACTCTTTGGTTAATTATTCATCAAATAATGCAATACATATTTTAGTGTGTTTCAAGCAGAAATCTAGTTTTCAAAATCACATTGAACCTGATATTCTGAATAATTATAAGTGCTTTCATCTGTGACACTTGAAAATGCTGATTTATTTAGAAGTTTCTGTTCAGAATTTATGTAGAACTAAGAACATCTAATAATAACCTGGTGGTTGGTAAATGAGCATTACAGTCTCAGTGACAAAGCCAGTGGATTAAGCTTGAAAAAATAAAATAAAATAAAAAAATTAAGTTCAGCAATTCCTCTGCTACCATCATCCACTCCTGAATGTGTTCCTACTGAGTTTGTTATTACAAAGTCTGGCAGATGTTGCTATACTCATTGCAAATTTCTTATGTATACCACTTAAAATGTGCAATTTCAGGTCAGTTACTAGGGTGTCAATTGAGACAGATTTCTAAGCATGTGCTTAACCTCAAAATGACTTAGAACAATGAAAATGAGACTGCCATAAATAGTAAATAGAGGCAGCAAGGCACCTGGGTGAACCAGGGTCTTGGAAGGAGCTAGAATTCAGCACAAAAAGCAGCATACTGTATTAAGGCTTCTTATGTGATCCTGACTGGGTGGCACAACATCTTCTGTATAACTTCTCCATAGGAGTCTAATTCTGCCTATAAAGATGCACCAGCAAGAGATTGCACCAGATTAAGGAAGCAAAAACAAACAATGGTCCCTATTTCATTGCCAATATTTGAAGTCTGTGGATGGAGGATGTTCATTATAGCTGGCAACAAATAATTCAGTGATAACACAGAGCTATAGGGTGTTAGAAAAAATGTATTGTACTTTGGTATATGTGTAGTTTCATCCCACATGAAGTTAGTGCATAGTATTTCTCTTCTGTGATACTTCCATGATATTCAACCTCCATTGTCTCTTCTGCCAGGAAATTTTATTTTTGCAGCTTTTGCTGGATATGTTGGGCTTTTTTCTTTTTTTCCTTTTTTTTTCAGGACTTTTTTTTTTTTTTTCTCCTGAAATCCTTAATAGCAGCTATCATGGTGGGACCTTTCTAAAAAATCACCATTCAAAATGCCTAGAATATGAACAATGTCTCCCATGTGATTGTTGTTACGTATTTCATTCTCTGTTAAATTTTTCAATTACATTTTTCCTTAGTGCTACATTAAAAAAGAAGCTCTTTCCTAAGACTAAATACTAAGTGTTTGAAATTTCTTTTGATTTTGAGCTAGGTTGTATAGTTGACTTACCAAGCAACATTTTGAATTCTATATATATTTTTCATTCAAAACATGAAAACCTTTGTCACAGTTTATAACTGTCATGACAATACAGTGAAACATATTAAAAAAAAGTCCCTACATAAAATGTTCTGCAGCTGGTGAATAGCAAACTCTCCTGCTATGGTAAAATTCTTAATGTCTCAGTACAAGCATGGCAGAGAAGCTGGTCTTTCACCTCCTGGGTTAGCACTGTCATGCTAGATGATAACACAGAACTTGGCAATATATCCACAGCCTTTTAAAAATAAAACATTGTCTAGCTGCTAGACCCACAATGAGCTTTCAGAATCAGCTTTTAGTTTTTAAGGCATTCGTAAGTGCAATCCAACAGTAACTTTAGCCAAGAGACAGAATTTCAGATACAGACATGTCTTTGTCTCTTTCTTGTGTCTGGTTAAACACTTCTGGTTCCATCTCCAACATCAGAAAAAAAAAAAAAGCGCAAAGTGCTTATGGGAAAGGTCTTTAAGTTTTTAGGACATGCAGGGAATGAGAAGTTCAGCAATGTAGAACTGACGAGTTGGAAACTTAGCTCCAGACATGAATCCATTATACCAACTTAGTTGACTAAGTCCTATTAGTCAGATTATACAGATGTGTTTGAAAATGTATCCCCAATTCATCTTTAGAAAAGCTTTCAAACCTGTTTTTACTGAGGTAAAAACCACAGCACCTAAGTAACCAACTGTGAACATACATCTGAAAGCCAGATCACGAGAGTCATAATAGCCCGTATCTGCTAACAGCAGTTCCTGATTCAGGTGTCAGAGTAAAACTGCTAACAGCTTTATACCTCTGTGGGAGCTCCCTCTAGTAGGTATGAGGGAAGGTGTACATGTTGCTTGGAGGGATGAAGTCTATTTAAATATAAGAAGCATAAACGGAAATGAAGAATGAAGCACTTCCTTTCAAATAAAGCTAAGTCATGCAAGGAGAGACAGTGATTGGAAGTCAGTGGAATAGGTAGGGATTTCCTGACCTGCTATCTTTCACTCACATGATATCCACTACCTTAAAAAGTAAAAACTGACCAAACCCCCAAATTTATGAGTATATATATGCATGAAACATTAAAGAGGAACATCAATTATTTTTCTCTGACAATTCAGCCTTGTATATTTTATATATTAAGTGTAAGAAAAGTAAATGAGTTTCTGTATTTTTGTACATTCTTTTATGATTATTGTACATTGCCATATTTTACTACTTCTGTATTAATTATGTTTAAAAACAGAGATGAGTACTGATAACATAAGAAAAAAGAAAATCTTTTTATGAAAGCTTCTATCAGCCAAAAAGCATACTCTATGCATTAAGAAACTGTTTGTGTTCACTATCATGCTACTATGAAATTGTTGGAAGCATAATAGAAAAAAATGTGTCTTGCAAGGCAGAATGTTAGCATTACATAAGCTGATTATACTGCATAATCTAATTAGCTATGTTGCATCAGCTAATTAGATGGGATAAACTAATTTAGTGACTTAAGAACCTTTTTTTTCTAGTCAATTTTAGTGAATCTGGTCCTTTTTTACAATGTAGGAATGTTTTTTTGAATGTATTTATTTGGGAGTAGAAATTGGAAACAGTATTCTAATTGTGTCACCTGGTGCATTAGGAAATACCCTGATCTGTGGCCTATATTGCATCACTTGTTCATTTCTAATGGGAAGCTGGTGGATTTCTGCCAGACGACTTTTCAGAAAAATTGACAGCTGATGCAGACCTTTTGCAAACTTCCAGTAAGTTCTTCCCAATCTGTAAACTCTGTAAGCATATCTCTGAAAAGCAGGTGTTTTCAGCTGGTTGACACTGTCTGCAGCAACCCTGTTGCATGTTAGCAATGCACATTTTGTTCACAGGTTTCATCCATTCCCTTTTTATCTTTTTAAATTAATTATATTTTCTAATGAAACAAAGTAAGGACTTACTATCAGCTATTAAATGGCAAAATAATGAATAGGATAAGATGGGATAGAATACATGAAGTTTAGAATAAGCTTATGAAAGAAACAAACCATGTAATATATGTTGAACATATATATTGAATATTTCACATTAAACATTAATTGTGAAAACTGCAGGAAATCTTATGCTGTAAATGTTGTAGACATATTAGTATATGGAGCCAGGGATTCAAATTTCATGGAAAAAACTTTTTCTTAGGTAACTCCTTCAAGTTCTCATGATCTTCTTCTCTTTCTCCTCACAGATATAATGGATTTGCCTTCTATCATTCATTCAGGGCAAATGCATTATTAGTATATTGTCTGAGGTTAATGCTTCTCTTATTTAAAGCCTTTTCCTCGGTTTTATTCCCGACACTCCCTTCACAGCTCCATGAGCAGGTCTAGTACATCATAGTACTGGCCAATCATTCAAATGCCAAAATTGAATACTTCATTTTTTTATGATTTATAATGTTTCATTTATGGTAATAAAATATTAATTTTTACATGTGCTATTAAATCTTTTAACGCTGCTGCATTCACAAGTCTCACAGACTATACATATCCTACAAAAAAGCACCAAGCCTGGAACTATTCTCTGGTCATAAGACTAACTGGGATAGACTGGCATCAACCACAAGATACAACACTCGGTACTGAGTCTCCTCCCCTGGACACTATATAATGTCTTTCTATCCCTAAAACAGTATTATCTTGTGTATGTCCCATCCAAAATGCATGAAATAAGACAATGGATGTGTTGCAGCTCTTCAGAATAATGTTTTCATAGCAGTGAAGAAAGAGGGTGGGTTATGTGGGCTGAAGTGTAACATCAGAGTGTCTGAGAGCACAAAGTTTGCTGGATAATGTTGGAAGAACTTGGAGGGAGTAAACTCTTACAGTCTTTTCAAAATTACTTTTTTGTAGCGATTGCTGCTGTGTGCTACCTCCTGAACAGTCTCTGGACATTGCCTCATTCAGCACTAGTTAGGACCGGCCAAGATTGTGCCAGTGAGCCTCCTCGTAGTAAGCAGCAAGTGACTCCTTTGGACACGCTGTTGATTGTCACCTACAAGATTAAAAATCTTGCCCATACATATCTCCAGTGAAAACTGTAATCTTTTAGGATCTCTTGACATATAAGGACAGTATTTGGAATACAGCTTAGTTATTTGTAGTGTTGTACCACTTAGAGAACCCCAGATAGTGCTGTCTGCTCAAACAGGCATCAGAACCGACTGGCTGTACAAGGGAAAGTACAAATGAATGTAACAGATAAAGGCTATGTACCATCCTAAAGAAATATAAACAATATCAAACAATTTCTTCATAATATATAGTAAAAAGAGGAAACGTTAATGTAAAACTTCATACAAATGGTTCAAAAAATTATGAGACTTTTTCTTTCTTTAAAAGCACACTGATTTTGTTGGCAGACTTCAGTTCATGTTTTCGAGTTTTAGAAATTTGTTTGCGAAACCACAGGCAAAGAGAAGCCAAAATTCCTATGCCACATCTTTTTTTTTTCCCAAAATCTGGGATTTGAATTAAGGCATTTAATATTAAAGCTTTCAAATAAAATCTCAGCATTTTCAAATAAATGAAAAATCCTGTGGAGACTGACTTCCAGAATTCATGAGACCCAAGACACTTCAAGTAATGTTTAATAAAACTGTCAAAATTGTGAGGTTTGTCTAGAAAGACACAGATTCACACTGTTCTGTTCCACTGGAATTTTGGACATGGAATACTATCTTTTCTCATTGGTTTCATGGAAATAGATCCCTATAGACAGCAGATTCAAGCCCAATAGGCTCAGAGAACACAGGTCATACTCCTGGGGCAGGCTGTAACAGAAGTTCACACACAGCTCCAGAAGTATTTAACAGAGGTGTGCTGGAAAAGTTCAGAAGACATGTAGATTTCCATAAATCCATTCCATTCCTTATCTATGATCTTCCACCAAAAATTATTTGTTATTTTTAATTTTCTCTTCCAACTGTCTTCTGTGTCTTATTCCTTGGTGTCTCTTTGAAAGAGCTCTCGGACTAGGCACCAATCTGAGAGCACCATTACAAACCTGTACAAAGAATTTAAAGGAAGGGTATCTAAAGAAGTGTGAGAGAGCTTGGGTCCAGGTGGAATAAAACTCAAAAAAAAAGTTAACTGAAGACCAATTTACTACGTACGTTTTAAGCATGCTTCCTGCGGTAGCTAGAAATCAAGTTTCCTAAGGTTGTATAACAAGGTTGGTAAGGCTAATTTCCCATCGATAAAAGAGTCGGACATTGCAGGAAGTGTAATACAGTATATATTTAAATGGATGGAGCCCAAATACTAAATCTCTTTTTTCCTCTCAGATATTTTAGTGCAGCTTATTTGTAGACATAACTCCAAATAAAGACTGACAAAGAAGCTTGGTGGTAATAGCTTGCGTTTTAATGTGTAGTGGAGTCTTTGCATAGTGTATTCATTACACCTTTTTCAAGGTTGCCTTTTCTCTTTTATTTATGGCTTTTATTTGTAATTACTCAGATCACAATGATCATCGAGTAAAACAAAGGAACTTAACACAAGAAGACAGATGAATAGATGAAATCTGGTACTTTTTTACTGACGACTTTGCCATTAAACATGTAGCTTGCAAGAAATAAAATTTTTAGTATCACATCTAGGAATGTGATGCTTACATTTGAATTCTAAAAAAGAAGACTTTTTAGGACAAATTCCCTTTTCTGTCTTTGATTTTAAATCCTGATGAATAACTAAGTTAAATGCATTACACATATCAGAAGTAAGGACAGACAGTTGAAGTACTCAATTAAAATGGCACAGTGTTGTGGTTTTGGGGATTTTTTTACTCATGTAAGAGTTTGTGTAGCTCTCTAGACTCTGGTGGAATTGTCTCCGCTTAGAAATAGGTAGAAGTTTTTATTGTATTTTGTCCTCCCACACACATGTATATGTAACCAGAATTACTGCTAATGGAACATAAACACAATATAACAAGAAAGAAGACTGCCAAAATGACTGAAAATACACAGTCACATCTTTAAGCTGTTCCTTACATATTTTAAGGAGTTGTGCACTTAATTCATATAATGAACAATCCATTAAAGCTAGCATTATTATTCCTACTTCCTTGTACATAAACTGAACATTAAACATAGGTTCCACTGAAAGTGTCTGTTTTAGTTATTGTGAAGAAGTCTAGATGAACAGTTGCAAAATATAGAAGGCCAAACACAGTGTAATGTTTTTGTGTGGACAAGATTTCTCCACCAAATGATATGGAATTCACTGGCATAATATTTGCAAACTCAAAATAACTTTGGCATTATAAATGTGGGCATTTGGCTGTGTAGTAAGGCACTGTATCACAGAGCCAAATCTAGAATGTTTTCAGATCTTTATTATTTTACCTCCTATAAACACACAAATTCTTCCTAGAGAGACCTCTGAAAAGGATTCACAGGACACTGGAAGAGTAGCCACAGCATTAGATTTCAACAGTTTTGAAATACTGGGAAACTTGATCTTTGGTCTGAGGCAGCAATGCTGACTCTAATCACAATACAAATACACACATCAAGCGATGGACAGTTTTAATAAAATTCATTATCCACATATTTCATTCTTCATCTTTCTCATTTCCCTAC
>NW_010556796.1:34289-48039 GCF_000687285.1 Phaethon lepturus
ACTCTTTCCTCTTTTGTTAAATACATGTCTGGCCTTGAAAGTGCAGTCTTTATTCACTGTTTATAGCTCATACATGTGCATTTGTTCATAACTAGGATCATTTAATAAAATTAAGGTTTTTTTCTTCTTACATTTATTGCAATTAACTGTTCTAATAAGTAATTGCTCAATCATGATTCTTCTTGCAATTCATACCTAGGATTTCTGTGAGGGCTTTTGTAGTTAATTTTTATTCTATTTCTGGTGCTTTTTCTTTCAAGAGTTCCAAACTGATATTGTTTAAGCAACAGTTTATGTGTCTGGTACCTTCATAATTTTTTACTGCTTTTGGAGGAGCAGATGGAGATTAGGTAAATCTATACAGCTACAAACTGTGATTAAGCTGAACTGAGGTATAAATATCACTGTTTAAAATCACATGTTTGAGCTGTCCTCTCTTCCTAAATGTTGCAACAGCCAGAGTTTTCACAGCATATACTGTGTTGGTGATGATTTAGTCTTCTTAATCCTAATCAATAAAGTAATTGAGCACCAGACTTTCAGAATTGCTTTTCCAATGTTTGTTTCATATTCAGACTAATAATCAGCCATTCATACAATTTTCAATTTTTATCTGTAGCATTGCCCTTGTAAAAACTGGTTTTATAGTCAGCTAGTATTAATAATAATTGTCCAATTATAGTATTTACTCAGTATAAGACCTTTCCAGATTTTGATAAATCTGTTCATTATATTTATTCACTGACAATTTTAACGGACTATGTCTTGGCTTTCCTATGTAATTTCTTAGTTATCTGTTATCTGCTCATTAATTAAACGTAGTTCCAAGATTCTTATTTTTATTTAAATGTATTCATTTATATATTTATTCACTTATTATTTTGAAGTACATATTGGGAAATTCTTGGACAATATGTAACACTTATTTTAAAAACAAATATTTTAAAAGATCTCTATTCCATTTTGCCACCACTTGTCGTCAAATACCAAAGAATGGAGAAGGGAACAGTATTAAGCAGTGCTTTTAGAGACAAAATAATTTCTGGATTTGTAACACTGTCGATTGGGAAAGTGAGTTGCCGTGTGAGATCCCTTACCGAGAGTGCCCTGCTACAAGGCCTTCTTGTCTTCCAAATGTCATTCCACATAAATGGAATTGATACACCTGATCTCTGGTGCTGCAGAACATGGAGGATAACAGCAGCCACAGTTTAAATCATATAAGGATTAAGGCAATAGCTGCACCTCACATTACTCTCTTTGACTTCACTGAAACAAGCATATGCCTCACTTACTTTCATTTTACTGATCATCTTCCTATGGCATTTCCTTATCTCTTCAGTTCCTTGTATTTGGGGGTCTCAGGTTTTCCCAAACATAAAAGGAGCCTTTTCCATTGCCTTCCTGCCTGAAATGGCACTGCACTGGAACTTACTTTAAGGAGGTTCAGCCCAAACTTTTCCTTTTATAAACAACTATTCCAAAAGACTGGAAAGCCTTGGAAATTAAGAAAATAAATAAGTGAATGAAAACAAGATGGAAAATTTTTATTACTTTTGTTTTTTAAATAGAGCAAATTGAAAGCAAATAAAGAAGAGAGACCAGAAGTATAAAGGGTTGTGCACCTCACTTCAACCCTGCAGTTCCTCTTCCTCACTGTCATAACTGCAGGACTCACACTTTCTCTTGGCTATTTTTATAGTCTATTGAGCCTTCCTCTCCCAAACATGCTCAGTAAGTCTCCAGGCAATCCATCTCACCTGTTGTCCATAAAATAGCATAACATATTATTGAAAAATAAAATTATGTATTTTGGGACTTTATAGTAAAATAAGCTTAAATTAAGTAAGTAACTTCCTGCAATAAAATCCTTTAAGCTTGGTGAGGTTTGCTAGGGAAAGCAGTAATGTGACACAAAACCCAGCAAAACAAAAACTAATAAATATACATTGAAATATCAAGATGTGTTGGCAGGGAAATACACAAAGGGTTCATTTTTCAAAATGCATAAGGAATGAACAGGCTCATTCTCATTTTCAGATATAACATCAGAATCTCACGACTTAATATTCTGGCAAATTATTGAGGTTACAACAATCAAATCAAGTCAGCATTCCTGAAGATAAGCTAAAATGACAAATTAGGCTTTTTTTTCTTCAGTCCTCTGTGATAGCATTAATCATATAACCGTGGCTTACTCATGATCCTTTCTTTGATGTTCACAATGCATATCCGCTGAGAGAGTTGAAAGCAATAAAGATAATTTTGAATTATTTTTGGAAGGTGTACTATTTAAATATAAAAAAAAAGTGGAGTGATAGAATGTGACTAATACTGAAAAATACAGTCATTGTTTCCTTCCTGTGTAGAGGATTGGTTTAGAAGTATCATTTGGGAACTCCATAAATGGACTAGAGAAATTGCCATACCATGAAGGGGGGAAAAAAAAAAGGAATTATAAGAACATTGCATTATTTATTTCTTTAGTAATAAAAACATTGGAGTACAAAGCCAAAGTTCACAACACGTATTTTCTTCAACGAAAATTGGCTAAACTGATTCAGTGATTGAGTCTCCCTGATTCTGTAAAATGGCAGAAGGGTCTTGTTTAGTAAAGCCAAACTGAAAATTCAGAACACATTTCTTTTTCCCAAGTCATAGAATACAAACTGGGATATAGAGTAGAAGTGATTTGCTTAATATCTATGATACAAAAGGGGATCCTAAGTCAACCTCATCGTTCTGCTTCAGTGTCCCAAGCTGATTACAGAAAGGAAATATATGCAGTTACAATCCAATGAATGATTCTCATTCTCTGTCTCTGTGGAAATCTTGTGAATTATTCATTAAAAAAATCTTCATCAGAAGGGGAAAAGAAAGAAGATGGCTTATTTTTTTACAACATTTCACCTATGTATTTTGAAAGGAGGAAATGTAATGCTAGGTTTGAGTTTTTCAACATTTATGTAGCCAAGCCCATAGTTATGATTATGCGTGTATATTCTCAGAGACTCAGTTTACAATATAATGTACACTGTGATCCAACATAATTTAGTACATCTCAAAAGAATGCATGATTTACTAGCCCTAATGAATGCAGTACTTCAAGCTTTCTTCCATCTGGACTTTTGTTATTCTGCAGTACATTTGAGAATAATTTGGGATTTCACTCTGCTACCACATGATATTTCATATAATATCTAAAGAGATTTTTAATTTTGAAGAACCCTTGATTAATGTCTTTGTTTGCCCAATTCCTTCTGCTGGCTCTTAATTGTTTTCTGTATTAACATTTTTAATGAATTTAGAGCCAAAGTCTATTAAAAAATAAATCTATAATTCCACACTAAAAGTTGTCAGACTTAGGGTTTTTCTAATCTCTTTAGCTGCTCAATTCCCAGGATTCTGGTTGACAACAATTTTTTGGTCCAATTTCCTGTGAGAATATCCAAATTTCCCTCATTATGCCCAGCTAGGACCTTGTGTAAAGTGATAATAAAATATTGCATTGCTTATAGAACATTTCACATATTCAAAGCTTTAGGGAAATAGTAACTAATGAAATGAGTTGGACCTTCTTGTTGTTAATGCTGTTCACAGAGCACGCTCATTTTTGTCATGATTGATCTTCCAGTGCTAGTACCAAAATGACATTTACTACATCTTGACAGAGCATTTATCAGTATTGAAATAGTTCAGAAAACCTTGAAGCTGCCAAACTAAAGGAAAATTTAAGAAATCAAATGTAAATCTCAAGGATTCTCCCCTAGCAATGCTACATCGGTCTAGTCACATTCACGATTACAAACACCAGTCTTGTATGGACATCTTAAATATTATGGTAACAAAGGTAGCAGTAAATAACAACCCGAGCATTTACTTAAAATCTTGAAGGTAATTTTTCTTTCCTTTTTTTTTTCCCCACCAAACAACCATCTTGGAACTATTCTTAGCCAAACAAAAAATACGTTTACATGTTTGTTGGTAATTTACAGCAGTGCTGAGAGTGGCTGAAATGAGATTGTTTACCTTTTTGTAGAAATGATTATTTCTGTCACATGACAATGTCTTTTTAGGATAGGTTTTCCTTTGCCTTCAATTTTTCTGTCCCAAAGCTCTGGGATAACTATGTCCTAAGAGTCCATTTCTTCTACTACTATTCTTGGGATGTTGTGACTGTACGTCCTCTACTGTGGTTCTGGGCTTGGCAGGCATAACTGAGCTACAAAGGTACTGAGTTCATTTGCTCAGGGAAAATGAGGAAATGGGAAAAATAAAACAGCTGAGTAGCCTCATTTACCACAGAATCATGGGAAAAGGGGAAAAAAAAATTTGTGAATCATCTGCCTTGGGACACCTCAGAAAGAGTAGAATGCATCCAAGAATCCAGGCAGGTATGCAATACATCTTAGTTTCAAAACAGGGACAGAAATCAGCAGTAAGAGAGAGCACTGAACTCTAGAAAAAGACAACAAAAAGTTTACCTAACCATAAAGTTACTGCAGGATATAGAAAATACCTTTTTGATATTACTTGCTTGTAGACAAATAATCTAATATCAGAACATCTCTCTGATGATAGAACCTTTGCTTACTCTTCAGACCTGTGCATCCAAACAACTGACTGCAAAAAATAATTGTGCAGGCAGTATAAGGATGCTAATAGGAATGGCTACACTAATGGCCTAGTGTTTACTACCTGTTAGGCTTGTACCAGTTGTACCTAAGTGTAATTAATCCCATTGCAAGTAAAAGGAAGATTAAAGTCTTGGCACAGTAAACAAGTAGGTTATCCTATTTGGGCTAAAATAAATTATTCAATCTTACAAGTAGACAACATGTGGTTATGAGTTTGGAGTTCTGTCCAAACATACAATCCAAGAATCAAGGCAGCATTGTGGAATACTTCTTTTAAAAGAAATCATAAAACATTTCAGTGATAGTATTTTGAGACATCTCAAAGAGGCTTGTTTTCAGTTGGGCTTCAAGTATCAAAAATTATCATGATTCCAAGTGTCTCTCAAAAACGGAGGATCTTATTTGTAAGAACCTAGATGTGGGTGCCTAGATGTGGTGTGATACCATTGCCATTCAACATTTGGATCAATAGATGAAACATTGGCAAAAGAAATAGCGTTGAAAAACATGAAAGCTACTGTACTTCATATGCTTTCTCATTAGAAAAGGAAAAGAAGACAACAAATAACACCCAGAAGTATATAAAAGGATGTTAAAATAGCAAAGTGAAGCACATGAAATGATTACAAATTATTTTGTATTCTTTTGTTGCTGTGCATAAGAAGACATAAATCATTACCAGCAAACATTCAGTGTGGAAAATGACAACCTTACTAATAGAGCTGACAAATTTATAAGTGACTGTAAGAGTATTTTTGAGGAAAACTTTGGACAGTATAACCATAGACATTATTATCTACAGCAGATCCATTTGTACATAGAAGGTTTGGACAACTGCATGAGCATAGTACGTTTTTTTTCCCCCCTCAAATTCTGCCTCTACACTAACAAATCATAGAATCACAGAATATTCAAAGGGACCTTTAAAGGTCATCTAGTCCAACACCCCTGCAATAAGCAGGGACATCTTCAACCAGATCAGGTTGCTCAGAGCCCCATCCAAACTGACCTTGAATGTTTCCAGCTATGGGGCATCTACCACCTCTCTGGGAAACCTCTGCCAGGGTTTCACCACCCTCATTGCAAAGAAGTTCTTCCTTAGTTCTAGTCTAAATCTACCCTCTTTTAGTTTAAAGCCATTACCCCATGTCCTATTGCATCAGGCTCTGCTAAAAAGTCTGTCCCCATCTTTCTCAGAAGCCCCCTTTAAGTACTGGAAGGCTGCAATCAGGTCTCCCTGGAACATTCTTTTCTCCAGGCTCAACAACCCCAACTCTCTCAGCCTGTCCTCACAGGAGAGGTGTTCCATCCCTCTGACAGTTTTTGTGGCCCTCCTCTGGACCCGCTCCAACAGGTCCATGTCTTTCCTGTGCTGAGGGCTCCAGAGCTGGACGCAGGACTCCAGGTGGGGTCTCACCAGAGCGGAGCAGAGGGGCCGAATCACCTCCCTCGACCTGATGGACACACTGTTTTGGATGCAGCCCAGGATACAGTTGGCCTTCTGGGCTGCAACTGCATGTTGCTGGCTCACATCCAGCTTTTTATCCACCAGTACCCCGAAGTCCTTCTAAGCAGGGCTGCTCTCAACCCTTTCATTCCCCTTATGAGTTAACTAGCCAAACGAATTTCAAGGTGACTTTTCAAATAAAAAAAAGCATAAAATTTAGTATGAATAATGGTCACTAAACTCTCTTTTTAATGAAATAAGTGACTCCTTGCTGAAGTACAAACTCAAAATATCATTTTAAGAGATCTAAAAATAGATGCACTTCTTTTTCAAGAGAACGTGACTTTCAAAGTTTCAAAACACATCCAAAAATAGGTTTTATCCAAAACTATTTTTTTGCTGTGATTTAAAATTATTTTTCTTTGTAAATCAATAATTTGATTATTAATCAGAGAGATGAGCCTGAAAATGAAGATGTTATTAAAGAGACCTGAGAAGTATCTTCCTTCACACAGGATAGATTTGTTCTGATTTTCCTGTTGGTATAGTTTATGTTATTCTCAGACTACTGAATTGTACTTAAAAATAGAAAAACTACAGTGAACTTGAATTGAAATTACATAGCTATTTCAGCTGGCATTGAAACGTTAGCACAAAATTTCTGTAGAAATAAAAGCATACTTAAGAATATCTATGGAGAACTTGTGTAAGAAATATTAATGTTTTTATTTGCAGAATTGATGTTTAATGTTAGGAAAACACACTGAAATGGTGTTTTTAGCTCATTCACAATTAACCTTAGACATGCCAGTACTGTGAGACAGTTCAAAAACCTAAGTATTTATTTAATGTCAACAATCAGTAGATCTTATTAACAATTAGATCATTTTAACAAGATGCTACATGTTGTTTGAATATTTGGAAAAAAAACCAGTATTATTAGATATGGCTATACAATTTCCTCATTCATATTAAAATTTCTGAACAAATACTGAATCTTAGCATGAGGAGTATTTACCTTTTTTTGTTTCTTTATACGATTCATATGATTCTCATCTTCAAGCAGGACATAAATCTAGAAATGTGGCCTTTCTTGTAAGCAGGTAAGTGGGCACTGTACATCCTTGCTTAAAGGCTTCCACAGAAAGGAAATATGAGGAGTTTAGCTCAGTGAAAAACAAACAAAAATCTATTTTGTGTAAATGTCCAAATGGATCTTTGAGAACAATGTTAGTGAGTCAGCGGCACAGATCACCTTGTCACCATTCAGACATGATAAATGGACTTTTAAAGGTGAGAGCTCTTAATTTATAATGTAGGAATTCAACAGACACCAGTCTAATGGAAGTGAGCATCCAGCCTGCACATTTGCCACCAGCCTTGTCAGACCTCGTATCCCAATCAGGCATTAGGTATGTCTGTTCTGTAATATTTCGCCTCTTTCTGTTCTCTGTGTACCGTACTTCCTAATGTAAATGGCAAATTCAGACACACTGGTTTTAATCCAGTCACAGGCTACATAGAAAACTTCCTACTTTAACATATGAAGTAACTAACCTTGTATTATAAGGCATTAGTAATCACACATTCTGATTTTGTAGGTGCAAGTCATAAAGGCCAAACCGTCCTACTTTGTACATGGAGACAGAGCTTTGATTGCTTTTAACAAGTAGTCCTCTTGAAACGTGCCTTACTCTAACCTCAGCCACATGTCCTCTTACTATCAAAAGGCTTCAGCATTTCCCTCCCCCCCTCCGACTTAAGGAAAGGTCACAGCCAACTGTGAGACCAAGACATCTGAGAGGCCTCGTGTCCAGATGGCTCTCCAGTCAGGCAGCTGAAGTACTCAGTGCATATTCCACTCCTTTCCCTTTCCTATTTCTTTTCCTCAGTTCTACTGCAAAATAAAACGCAAGCAAATAGTATGAAAAAAAAACCAAAAACCAACCAACCAACCAAAAACCAATACCCCCACAAAACTCAGACACTATCTCCTTTTTTCAAACAACCAACTCAATTCCAAAGCTGCCAAGATGTAACATAGTGTTAAATTAGCTGTCTCTGTTAGAGATATCCCCTCCTTACACAGCTTCCTCTCAGCATTAAGATGACCAGAAATGACATAATAGAAAAAATTCAAAGGCAATGTGGTGATTTAACTCCAGTTGGCCACTAAGCACAACGCAGCCGCTCGCTCACTTCCCCACAATGGGATGGGGGAGAGAATCAGAAAAGTAAAACTGAGAAAAATCATGGGCTGAGATTAGGAATATTTATTAGATAAAGCAAAAGATGCGCACACAAGCAAAGTAAAACAAGGAATTCTTTCACTACTTCCCATTGACAGGTATGGAGTAGCCATCGCCAGGGAAGCAGGGCTCCATCATGAGTAACGGTTACTTGGGAAGACAAATGCCATCACCCCGAATGTGCCCCCTTCCTTCTTTTTCCCCCAGCTTTATCTGGTGAGCATGGTGTCGTATGGTATGGAATATCCCTTCAGTCAGTTGGGGTCAGCTGTCCTGGCTGTGCCCCCTCCCAGCTTCTTGCACACCCCCAGCCTGCTCGCTGGTGGGGTGGGGTGAGAAGCAGCAAAGGCCTTGATCCTGTGTAAGCACTGCTCAGCAGTAACAAAAACATCTCTGTGTTATCAACACTGTTTTGAGCACAAATCCAAAACATAGCCCCATACTAGCTACTATGGAAAAATTAACTTTATCCCAGCAAACCCAGCAGAGGCAACAAGATAATTTAAGCATTCTCAGATATACTGAGATATAGAATTAAGGTGACATTATAAAGAGCAACATGCTCTAATTACAGTGGTAGTGTCTAATATGCACTTGTATTATTTTTCTAGCAGGAATATGTCTATCATTTAAGGAAATTTATCCTTAAGGAAAAATATCCTTTAGAGCCATAAATACTTAGCTAAAAAATATATCCATTAAGGATTGTATTTGAATGATTCACAGCTGTGGGAAGAAAATATATTTCCAAATTTTAAAAAGAAATTGGGTATTATCATAATTCATTCTTGTCAAATTTTCACTAATATACAAAGAATACTAGATGATTTCCAAATACTGATAAAGAAAAGCAGTATCGCAGTATCACAATATCAATCCTAGTTCTTATGTCAATGTTGCAGAAATCAGTAAAATTTGAAGAATAAAGGAAACATTACAGACATTCTCATTGGTGATATACATAATGTAATCTCTGCTAGGAATATACCTGCTGTGTCAAAGATGTTTCTGTTCATGCTATGAATAGCATTCTTGCCCCCTGGTGTTACTTTAGTGTTTGATTTATTTACATTTTCCTGTGTCATGTAGCGATTGAATCAGCTACTGAGATGTTTCACAAAAAGCAAATAACTTTTTGACTTCTTTAAAAGAAATGAGCAGTAAAGAAAATTGCCATGGAGAAAGAGCTCCCATGAGAGGATCTATGTCGGTCATGGGATATTCCCAAGATTAAAAAAAAATCCAGCTTCAAGGACCTCAACAGCAAAGACCTGTCCCATCAAACAATGCTACTCACCACATAATCACCTGAAAGCAGTCAAACAGCCTCTGGCATTCACATACACAGTTGTAGGAATGGTTGGAGTAGCAGCAACACATTTTGCAGGCAGTGATATTAAAGTCAGGAGTTAATGGCATCATGTCTTGTTACAAACATCAGTGGTAACAGTGCAAGATGTAGCTCAGAATCATTAATACAGGCTTTGAATATCAGCTATATCCTTGTGACAAATACCAAGATGGAATGACCAGATCATATAGTGGCATTGAAACCACAGCAACATCTCAGGAGCAAAGTTTTAATGCCGAGGTAAATGCTGAATGGTAGTTTTAGTAACATGATGTAAAAACTTCAGCCAGCCCACATTTGCCTCCAGGCTCGCTGTCCCTGTTTCCCAAGATCTACTCCAGTTAAAGATACAGAGTCTGTCATTTTCTGTTCCAGGAACCATAGATATCAATAACAAATCTGTATGTTGGATTTTAAAGTGAAGGAATGCTTAGAGAAAGGAACTGGTTCCTGCCCCTTGTTTAATTAATTTTTCTTAATTTTGAAGCAGAACAGTCTGTTCATGAAATACAGCAGAGGTTCAACTGTATAAGCCATTTTTCATCTCCTCAGCTACAGTAAGAAATCCCATACTCACTATAGAAGAGGAGTAGCCATTACTGGTTAGATGTAAATGCTCCTCTCTTCTCCCACTCCCCATCAACCTGCTCCCCAAAGTAAAGGTAAAAAGCTTGAGAAGATTTTGCTGGTGTTTCACGGCATAATTCCTGTGAATATTTCCTAACAAATTGGGCTACACACTGCAATGAAGAAAAGGATTGTAAACTATGACAAAAGGAAAAATGACATATTTTTCCAAGGCAACACAAGCTCTTCATTCTCCAAGCCCATGGGTCACCTCTGAACAGAGATTGTTGTACAGCTGCAGTGAGGACAGTGACAGAGCAAACAAACCTGTTAAGTAGGCTTTATTAGCTCAACCACAGTACCATGACTATGTGTTTTCTGGGCCAGAACAAGTGTGAGTCCTAATGTCATGCTGCATTAGCCTACTCATAATTATCAAAAAATCCTAAAACAAACAAACAAAAAATACCCCAACCTCTTTGGTTATTTGCCATAAAAAATGTGGTTAACCACTTGGCATCAACATAGACGGCTACAAACCATAGTTCTAGGTGAGACAATGCAATTAATCTTTCAAGAATGAGAGTTTAGCATTGAAGGAGCACCAGTTCATTTATTTCCATCCCTTTCACACAAGCCGCATAATATTTATTTATCTTAGAAATAATCATAGGACTTGTGAAGCTGCCCTGATGCATGCACCACAGACTACTATATAGCGGTTTCTGATCTGTGTAGGAACACACCAATTTTTAATTCCTCCAAAAGAGATCAAAATCTGCAATTAAAATGGATTGCATTAAGAAAATGGGAAGGACCAAGGGTTTCATCCTGCAATAATGAGAAATTCATTAGCTAGAACCATATTATCTTGGTGTGAAAATGTCCAAATGATCTCAGGAAATCAGTCAGTGTCCTCATTGTTGATGAAAATAAATGACATACTGCGATATGCGCAGACTGACATGTTGGTTGCTTTGGATTTGGAAGCCCACTTTGAAATAGCCGAACAGTTATTTCCAGGAGTACTGAACATCAGCAGAAGCTGTGTTTTTTTAGCTTTCTTAAAATGATGACTAATGAGCTTCAGCAAGCCAAAGCCTGAGCAAGCCAAAATTGAGGCATGCCAACTAGCTGCCATCTCTGAAACAAATAAGTAACTCCAAAAACTACGAAAGTCTGAAGATTTTACTATGGTAATATAAATGGTCTGATTACTAAACCATATAGACCATATGAATTACTTGAATTATTTTATCTGCCAAAATATTGTGTTGATTTTAAAAAACTGACACACTCTAGGCCTACTTGTACCCATTCCTGTGGTTCTTGTCTGAACACTTACCAGCTATGGATATAATTTTGTAGCTACATGTGAAAACAGAGTCAGAGTATGAGGTTCGTCTGGCCAAATGCATTGTTTCTGAGCTAAACTAAAATTTCTACAGTCAGTAGAGAGAAGTAGGTTGATATTTGTCTCATGCTTGCATAGATGTTTAAAATAGATCATTTGAACCATACCCTAAAATCACTGCTTAACTCTATTGAATATTAAAGCTACTTTCAGGAGACTTTCTTGGATGCAGATTTCTACAAAGTAGACATAACTTTAGCTGAGGTAAAACACACCCTTTACTATACTTTCTGCCTTATATTTTCCCTCTTTTAATTATGAACTGATGTAGTGTTATGAAAATTATTGTTTTCTTCCTGATGATTTCAACCACATAAAGAAAGGCTCAGTAAGAGAAAGAAAGATGTACTCTTGGAGGAAAAGAATAAAAAACCCAAGCCTGACAGCAGGATGTAATCAGTTCTTTCCAATGTACATGAGGCAATGATGAGAAAAGTATTAAAAGTCAGAGGAAAATTAGCAGGCCAGATGGCTGGTGAAACAGTGACAAAATGACAGCAAAATGGAAAACCTGATAAAAATGAGCAAGTGATTAAAGGAACTGCATGTGAGACAGGAGAAATTAAATCATAAAGAAACAGATAAAATAAAGGATATTATTGGAGGATACAAAAACCAGAAGATTAGAAAACTTTGGATAGGGGAAGAAGCAAGAGAGGTGACATAGCAACAGATGTTTCCTTGTGGCAAACTGACGAAGAGTCACATGAGTAGGGTGAAAAGCTACTAAATATACATCTTGCTCACATCATTGGTATGTGATTTTTAGGTTTGCTTTTTTGTGGTGTTTTGTTTTTTTATTTGTTAAGAGGAAACAAGAACTCCTGGAGACAAAGAGGAAAAATAGTGCAAACTACGGTAAGTAGTAACAGTGGTAGCAACGATAAAGGTATTCCATCCTCTGTAGTGACTTTTGTTATAGATAGCTATGTCTTATAGAAATATTAATTAACCCTTACATGATTTCTCTGAGGTAAGTGAGGTTTTACAGTCTGTTTACAGATAAGCAGACTGAGCATAGAAAATTGGACATAAGTAAAATTATACAGAAAGTTAGTAAAAAAGACAGAAATAACGTCTTTAAAAAAACCTAATCTGATGGCCAGTACTCTAGCTAACAGAAAATGCTTGTAAAATTCTATGGAGTTTTGCCAAGTGGCTACAAAACCATTTTCACCAGTCAGCAACAATTTTCACTAGTCTCCAGTGCAGTGGAATATGAAGATCTTGATGTATCTTACATACAACTCAGGCAATTGGGTTAAAGCTATTGGAGTATGAAATAGTGGAGTGGCACATTCCAAAGGGCATTTGTTATGAATTTAAAATTTTTTCAAAACAGTAGTGCTTCAGTCACACATTTTGTTCTTTACTGTATGAGAACTCATTATAAAACTTACGCAGAATGTGTAAATTAAATGAATTGTAATACAGGACTTAAACTGAACTCAGAATAGTATACAAATCTGAGACATGGCTGCTCAACAAATAGGAAGAGATTTTAAAAAACACAAAACAAAACTCCAAAAACCACAACCCAAAACTTTGTTACTAAGTAAAGAATAATAATTTAGGATGCTAGGTAATAGACAGCCCTACCAGAATGGATGCCATATTGGACCTGTTGGTCATCAATGCCAGTGAGCTAATTGGTGACATCAAGATTGGAGGCAGCCTGGTTGCAGTCATGCATGCACTGGTGGAATTCACAGTCCTGAGGGATATGGGGCAGGAGAAGAGTAAATTCAGGACCCTGAATTTTAAGAAAGCAAACTCCCAGTTCTTTAAGAAGTTAGTCTATAAGATCGCCCGGGAAACTGCCCTGGGGAACAAGGGAGTAGAACAGAGGTGGCATATCTTTAAGGACCTTTCCAGAGAGTGCAAGAGCTCTTGATCCGCAGGTGTAAGAAATCAAGAAAGGAAGGCAAGAGACCGGCATGGCTGAGTCAAGACCTGCTGGGCAAAATAAAGGGCAAGAAGGAAATGCGCAGGCAGTAGAAGCAAAGACAGGTATCCTGGGATGAGTACAAGGATGCTGCCCAGGGATGGGGATTGGGTCAGGAAGGCCAAGGCATGGCTGAAGCT
>NW_010556797.1:0-32788 GCF_000687285.1 Phaethon lepturus
GGGAGGTGGGTCAGCAAGCAGAGCCTCAGCCCGGGGGCTCGGCCAGAGACTTCCATCATTTATTTTTTCCATCATTTATTTTGGCAAGGGTAAAATGACACAAGTAAAAGCTCGATGGCCTGGGCTGCTTTGTCTGCTAATTCGAAACAGCTCCCTCCTAACGCAGAGCCCGAGCGGCCCCGCGAGAGGCTGAGCTGCGGGGGAGGTGGGTCAGCAAGCAGAGCCTCAGCCCGGGGGCTCGGCCAGAGACTTCCATCATTTATTTTTTCCATCATTTATTTTGGCAAGGGTAAAATGACACAAGTAAAAGCTCGATGGCCTGGGCTGCTTTGTCTGCTAATTCGAAACAGCTCCCTCCTAACGCAGAGCCCGAGCGGCCCCGCGAGAGGCTGAGCTGCGGGGGAGGTGGGATCACGGACATCCCGCAGGCACGCGCGGCGAGCGCTCCTCCCCAAGCGCGTGAATAAATTAACACTTTTTAGGAAATGAGAGCCTAAAGCCACAAGTGGTATTGGGGCTTACAAATTCATGTACCTCACTGAGTCAGAAAGGTTTCCTTTGCCTTCGCTCAAGATTGAAGTGGAGGTACCCAATGCAGAACCAAGCAAAACCATGATATCGCGGTAGGGCCCGGGTGAGCTCTCCTGCCCGCAGGGCTGAGGTGCGGCGGCTGCAGGCTCTGCAGGGGGTTCATTGGGCACGTGGCCCCCGGGTGCCTGTTCCCCCCCAGCCAAGTGTGGCTGCCACGCTCAAGTGAAGTCCCATACAACCGCTGTGCAGCCAGAGGAACAGGCAGTCCCACGGGCCCAACTCATCTTCTCCTGAAGATGGGGTAAGTGCCAGGATCAGCCACTACTCCAGCTCCTCTTCCAGGCAATGAGTCACTTGGAGACTCTGTCCTGGTCTACAAATGGACGTGGGTAGACGACTGCTGAGCCTCGGGAGACCACGGCTTGAAGTCCCATACAACCGCTGTGCAGCCAGAGGAACAGGCAGTCCCACGGGCCCAACTCATCTTCTCCTGAAGATGGGGTAAGTGCCAGGATCAGCCACTACTCCAGCTCCTCTTCCAGGCAATGAGTCACTTGGAGACTCTGTCCTGGTCTACAAATGGACGTGGGTAGACGACTGCTGAGCCTCGGGAGACCACGGCTGGGTGAGTCACTCCACCCCGGCCCAGACATGCGGAGGAGATTCAGAAAGTTCGTCAGGTCCCACCAGGTCTGTTCTCTGGTAGTCCCAACGTGCAATGTGATACATCCAATCTTCCATCATCTTTGCGGGTAGACTACAGCCACAGAGCAACATCCTCCATGGCCATAATGAATGATAAAGTGCCCTGGAGCCCTAAAAAGATTAGTAACCACACAAGGGGCCATTCGTGTTTGCTCAGCTCCCTCCTGGATAACTTTACACACCATCAAGCTTCAGACGTTGCAGGGCTCTCGCCTCCACATTGCAGTACGAGGCTAAAAGGCACCTTTGAACCCAGGCCCTGTTTCGCAGGTAGGGGCCTGACGCAGCGAGTGTTGAAGGAGAAAACAGCTCCCAGCCCGGGCTCAGAGGTGACCCCTCCGAGACGTGGCTATTCTAGTTTGCAACACAAGTGCACTAAAACGTCACTGCAGTGAAACTCTTCTGGTCAGCTTCACCTCCTGGGAGCAGCAGCACAAGGATGTCTGGAGCAAGAGCTCAGCCAAGCCAGCAGCCACAGCTCCACCCAAAGCCCGACCCTTATCCCAGCACAAGGGAAGGGGCAGCGCTCTACCCTTTTCAGGTCACAGGAGGCAAAAATAGCATCATCCCATACACACTACTCAGAGGTGCCCCAGAAAAACAAGGGAGTTAGAAACACCCCGGGTTACGCTGAGGGCACAGTCAAGGTCTGCCATTTCTGACCCACATCTTGATCCAGAGCACCTGGCAAAGTATAGTCCCAGCCCAAAACAACATGTTGCAAAACAGCCTCACCCATGCTCTCCTTTGCCAGCAAACAGCCCTACAGGGCTTTGTTTTTAGCATCTGGGCTGCATGAATATTCTCAGCTGAGCACACTGTGGGCAAGAGTTTAATCAGAGCCATGAGCTGCTCTCCTCCATCCTGCAGCCACACTCACATCCCTGCTGCTGCTGCCCACCTGCCCCAGCAGCTGGAAACTAAAACTGCAGCCACAATCCTTCCCCTTCTCAGAAGAGGCGGGCGCTGGTTACGCCTGCCCACACGCAGCATCCTGCAGGAAGAGCTCAGGTCACCGGGACCCTGCGTTTCCATATGAGTTGCTGATGGCAGTTGTGAGCCCTTGGAGCATAGGGGAAAACCAGATTTCACGGAAAAGTAACTCTTCCGCTACATAGTGAGTTTTGACCCAGTTGATGTGCAACATCAAGTGATGGGCTTGGCTTTATCCATGACTTACCTTCAAGGCCTTACTAGGCATTTCAAAAGGAATGTCCTGAAATGTATGCTCAAGCCAAAGGCAGTCTCAGAAAGCTGGAAAACACCTGGGAGGCCATTTCTCTCAGCGCTTTGCAAACAAAGTTGGTCTTTGGGGTGATTCTGTGTGCAAAGCAATAAGCAGAGGTAAGTTGTGGGGCGTGGACTGCCTGGCTTTGCTGAAAGGGCAGCTTCCAAAAGGCGCTGCAGAGGGTAGGCGAGATCCTCCTGTTGCCGGCACAAGCATCCCAGAGGGTACACACAAGGCACTGGGCTTAGCCTCGTGTCTTCAGGTTGTCCAAGATATCCAGCACTTAGTGGGACCATCCTCCTTTTCTGGTTCACCTCTACCTCAGCGGCACAGGAGACAACCATCCCAAAGCGGGGCACAGAAGCAGTAGCCACATAAGCATTTGGGAAGGGATGATCTGAATCACTAGAGGACACGTGCTGACCTCTGGTTAAACAAACCCCAATCCTCACCACACACACGCTAGGTAGACTTTTCCTTGCAGGATGAGACAGATTCAGGACAAAACACATGAAATCGGTCTCTAAATCCCCACCACCTAGAGCTCACAGGCGTCGGGTCCTGGCCCTTTCCAGAGTCCCTGGCAGGGATTCCTTTGACCTTTGGGCCAAAGCAGCACGTGCCATGTTGAACCGTACCCCAGCACCGTCACTGGTTACAGGAAGAACAGAAGGAAGGGGCTTGGGCAACAGCTGTATCTTGGGCTGCCTTTCACACACACATCATCCTCATCTCAAATAAAACTTGGCATCACTGAAGAAAGACCCTTCCTCTGCCCATTAGGGATTTTGTAGCTCAGCTGAGGTATACAACATGCATGTATAACACACACAGTCCCCTCCCAGCAGAAGAACCCCACTGTTCTCTGCCATAGCTCCCACGACTTCCCTCGTCCGTCACAGCCAAACCCTTTCTCCCCTCACCACACTACACATTTTAGTCTGGATGTCAGTTTTCCCCACCGAGGGGATTAGATGGGTAATTTTCACATGGTTTTTCCACTGTAACAGGAAAGAGATGTAACTTCTAATGCAGAAAAGTTAAGTACTTCACCGAGTCTATGCAGCTGAACGTTTTTGCTTTAGGTGCTTTCCTATCCCAGCTGGAGGGCTGCATAATTGCTCAGTGACACAGCCTGTGTCCACACAGTAGCATTCAGGCCAGGGGTTAAGAAACCACATGCTCGAACTGGATGTGGATTACTGGCATGGTCTGGGGGTGGCTGTTCTTCTTATGACTACATAAGCCATGACAAGAGACCATCTTTCCATGTGAGTTCACACAGTGTCCGCTTTCATCAGCGCCTGTTACACACAGCAGTGCCTTAAAGACCTCATCTGCAAGCTACTTTGATAGATGTGACCCGAGGACCTCTCCGAAAGGTCCCAAAGCACTGACGTGTCTGGCAGCTGCTTGTCCACAGTAAGCCTTCGTGCTGCATTTGAATATTATGTACTAAATACTTAAACACGGTGAAATAAGGAGTCAGTTATGTCAGGAGAAAAACCATTTCAGTCTAAACAAGATGTAAGTATTTACCTTACAGGTGATACACTGTCAGAAGCAATCTGTGCCTATATGGAGGAACACTTATTTGTTCCCATATATGAATCTTCTTTTAGGTCTAAAAACTGTCCCATAGGCTGAATTTTAGGTTAACTTTCATATTCTGTTCATCTTCTAAAGTGATAGGAGACAGAATACAGAATATAACCTCACAGACTACACAAACATGCCTGTGAGGTTACCGAATGCCCACAAGTCACATATGCTTTTCCCTCCCCTCTAAAATAGCTATTATTCTTCAGATCAGATTAGCAGTAAGCGAATCCTGCACATAGCACAAAAGGAAGTTTAGCATTTGAGCAGTTCTGCATCCACACTCATCACATCCTACTTCAGGATGGACAGAGCAAGGTAGAAGACAACTCAGAATATGACAGGGTTTTTCCCTGAGAAAACAAGCAAGTAAGATTATTTAAAAGTTCAGTATGACAATGGTATTTCCCAGCCAGCTCCACCATTTCAGAAGTGGGATGTGCAGATTTTTAGCCAGAGTCCTGATGTGAACTTTATCTGTCAACATACCACACTGACAGAAAGTCTAAGTAGATTCCTCTTCCTCCCCCTGAAAGCCAAAAGTGTTCCAACCAGAGCTTGTGGGTTTGGCTCATCATCAGCTGTTCTTCACATCTGTGAGGCTGTCATGTGTTGAATGCGTTGTTATAAAGCAAAACTCTTTATTTCCTAAGTTTATGTTGTGCTGAGAGATTTTACTAAGAAAACTAGAGGTCAACAATGAAATATTCTGAACAGCCAGCCAACAACCACAACATTCATGGCAAGCAAAGGAACACAGATTAGAGAACTATCAAGCTATGCTGTGCTAGGCCATTAAAACTTTTAGGAAAAAAATCTTGCAATTCCTACAGCTACCTGCTGTAACTGTTCACACAAGGTTATTTACAAGACCAGATGCTCCTCTCATTTCAGTATCGTTAACAACTGGAGTTCAACAAGTCTGTCTGGGCAATTCAAGACTTCTCTCTTCAACCAGCTGTGTACATTTAACAGAAAAGTTTAAATTTTAGTGAATACAGGTACTTACATGCTGCATCTAAATAACTAAAAGCAAAACCCATTAAGTTCATAAACTCCTTACATGTAAATTCAGGGGCACACAAAGTATATTGCCAAGTCACTTTGCTTCATTACTAATACAATAAATTGATGACATCTTTCATACCCAACATGTAAAACCTTTCTCCTCCAGGAGGACAGCAGGTGCATTGCTTCAAATCCTGCCTGAGGTAATGCTAAAAACAATTGGCACTACCACATTCAGTCTTTGCACAACACAGGGCAATGGGCAAGCACAAAGGAAACCGATGTTTGTCATGACAATCATGACTGCAACCGGTTGTTTCAGTGTAATTGAAATTTCTTTCACTTTCTCAAGCCAGTTTCACATGTTAGTATATTAACAATTGCCCAAGCTAGTCTTTAGGCAATAACTTATGGTTGTAAAACCATTACTATTTTTGGCTTTAAGTTCACCTGCAATTGTCCATATTCCCATGAAGTCATGCCCATACCAGAAATGGCCAGTGAGAGATCTTCTGAAGTCAATCCACCCAGCAGTGGCATACTGATACAATATGTTGGTACTAACAGCAGGTTTCTACATTTCTGAAACAGTTGGCTATTTCTCTGTAACTTTGCTCTTTTTTAATTTTGATTTTTTTAGTAATTAACCGTCATTTCCTCTGAATAACTCAGAAATGGGATTTCCTTTCTATTGTGGACAACACTGTCCTATGTGCTGGCTTGTGGCCATTACACACATGCTAACAAAGCAAAAAGGCAAAGGAGAATCTGAATCCTTGTGTTCAAAGGGCATGCTTATTCCCAGCCTGTCTGAAGGGCAAGACAAAACCCTGCTCCAGCCTACAAAAGGAGATTAAGATTTGCTTGCAAGCCATCCTACTGACTTGAAGTTCAACAAGCGTCGAGCTTTGCCAGATGAGGTGTTCCTGTGGTAAAAATGCAGTGTTTCATCAGCAGAGATGCTTACTTTTAGAATGAAGAATTGTCAAGACTGCTGCAAATATTGAAAGTCTTCAGATTTTTGTAATTGCTTACATCAAAAATATAGTACCGCACAAGAGAAAAGTTAACATCACAGGAAAAGGCTTCTCATAAGTGTAATACTGAGATCAGGGTTGCCATTGGCCCAAAATGTGTAGCCTGCCTGCTCCTGGGATACATTACAATTTCAACACACAAATTAAAACTTTCCAGCTTCAGTAGAAGGTGCAACAGTTCTGTGTTGTGTGCTGGAGCCTTAAATAAAACACTGTCCAAAACCATGATGTATTTTCTATAGAAAAAGGGCAACAAAGCAACAAGCCCTCAAAGGAAAAAAGTAAAGGCCCACTGCTCCCTAAAACTAAGCACTGATATTAAGAACACAGAATAGAGAATCACTTTATGGAAAGAACATTTATTTCTGTTTCAAAACTTGTGATCCATAGAAATACAATAATATCAACATGTACACAAAACTTAAAAAACCCCTTTGGTTCAAAGAAATATTTAACATCTAAGTGTTCTGAGGTACAAAAGGCACAAGACTAGGCACCCAAACATACTGAATCACCCACAGCACTGTTTGCACCACTAGTACAGAGAAAGTTGGGAGGGCGGAAGGCACGTTGAAGGAGGATGGCAGGGGCCAGGGGGAACATGGAAATAACAGCAACCAAAACACAAGTATGTGTACAATGCCATTTACTTTCTTTCAGGTGTTACATGTTTTGTTGTCCTTTTTTGTGTAAAGTGCCAGGACTCTTGGAGAAAAAGATGGATCATTTCTTAGAAATGAACTGGAAGAACAAACAGTAGAAAAGGAGACAGAGAAACAAAGGCCTGCAGCAGGCTGGGTTTCAGTCAACCTCTGTTCTCCCACAAGGTCTTAAGAATTCATTTCCTCTTTCGTGAAACCATTTGTTTGAAACTGTGGAACAAGGATGTGAAATTAGTTACCACCATGTACCCACTGCATGTATCACAGTTACTTCAAGTAAAATATCATCTCTCAGTCTGAGGATCCCTGCTTATACTTCTCTACCCTCTACCCATCCAATGGGAAAGACATAGGAAGATGCAAAGGGCTGGGCAAGAAAGGATCTTTCCAATTTCACAGCTGGGACCAACTGTAACAGAGCAGTGTATTCTTGGTCTGGTATCATTTATAGATCAGCATGCTCTGGCATTCCCGGGGAATACCTTGGAGGCTCAGGGAGGTGGCTATGGGAATGGATGACAAAGCTTGAGAAGCTTTCAGCAGTTAGCAGAAACTCCCCAGCCTCCAGACATTCACCTTACAAGGAGCTCTCCTCCTTTTCAGAGTTAAAACTATGCACAAATCTTTGCAGGAACAGACCTAATTCTAGTCAAATAATAATTCAAGTCATCCTGATGCTGACACACTACACAAGCCCAGTGACATTCTTACACATTGTGCTGTCATTGACACAAAACAAACTTTCTAGAAAAAGCTACAGCTGAACAACGTAGCTACTTAATTCTACATGATATTGATGGTGGGAGTTCTCATTATAGCCAAATGACACCAGTATTTAAAATGGCAACACCCAGGTTATTAAATGCTGTTATAAGGGTTCAGTGTATCAGCAGCTTTGCATACACACAAGCCTTCCTTCAGGTTTTGTTCCTAAAGGAGTATTACTTACCCCATTTACACCCTACTAGTACTGGGCAAGCTGCATGCCTTGTTCTATAATCACCCTCGCCGCTTCTGAAAAGATTATACCAAAACACTGCTGTTCCCTGGAAAGTGAAATCAGACCTGGATTAGTCAGAACCTAGTCAACATAATTATTCAAGTTACAGTAAGCAGGGGAACTGCCTATGAACTCAGCTACAGACTTTTATGAAACACTTTAACATAGGCCACCACTGACAGCACACAGAAAAACCCCCTAGTCCCGCTCTATTAATTCAACCATGTTCAGAGTAGAGACGAGTTCTACCTGAACACAAGTTCTTTGTTAATAACAAAAACTGTTCACACTATACACTGTAAAACAAAGTAAGCAGCCCTGCAGTCTACAAGATCAGCTACAGCTGCCTTGACACACAGCAGCCTGTTGATCAAGTTACCACAAACAGCACTTCGTCACATTAGCCGACTTTTAAATTAATGCAGGACAGTACTGAGGCAGAGACAGTAACATGAGAGGAGAAATCAAGCAAAACACAAACAGACTTTACCTTCTTGGGCCATATTGCTGCCCCAAAATCTGGAAAAACTGTAGCTCCTCCAGCTTCTACATCACTCATCTGAGAAAACAAAGTTTGCAAACTCTGTCCATTCACAATGCTTTTTGCACATGCAGTCCCCCAAGCTAATGCCCCAGGCCCTAACAGGGAGAGATTTCTACTTGTACCTCTATGAAAGGCTCTGATGAGGAAAGGACACACTTCAACCAGCAAGAACTGCAAAAGTAACAGTACCTGCTATTGAAGGCTTTTATTTCAGCTGAAGGCTTTTGTTCAGCACTTCATCTAAATTCTGTATCATCTATTGGACAAGTAGCCATAGGAAGTTGTGTGCCCGCAGTGTTAATAAGCTAGTACTAGGACAAGGGAGAGGACTTCAGAGTAATTCAGTTTCAAGAATTTCATTCCAGGTCATAATTCAATTAGGAAAACAAGTAAGTGTCTGTTAAACGACATGTTTCCTCATAAATTGAAACCATGTCTTTGGAACCGATTTTCATAATTTAGTTTATGCATCTTGGTCAACCACTTCAAAAACTATAAACTATTAGAAAAACCTCACTTTCTGCACTGTTTCTATGCTGTTCACCAGTGATGTTATGCCACTTCAAGTGCTTCATGCATATCAAGCTTTAATTCATACACAGTTATGTGACTCTAAAGAAAAGCATATTGTTATGCTTTGCCCTTCTACACTGGAACGCATTTAACCCTATTGAATTCATCGGTAATGATGGATTCACTACAAAATCTAGACTTGATCCAAAACTCACTGAAGTTCCTGGAAACACTCCCAATAAAAATAGAAAGTCTTTCCATTGATTTCAGTAAGTTTTTGATCAGATCCTAATTAAAACAAACAAATGACTCTGATCCAGCTCCCAAATTTAAGCAGCAGAACTACTGTTAATACACTCCCGCAGGTCCCCACATTCTCTATTGTAACTTGGATTTCTGTTTAAAGCAGATGTTATTACCACTCTGGTGTCCTCCTGCTTGGTACCTACAATAAAAGGGCACAAGATGCCATAGGTGCATAGGTTTTTGCCCCTTCCAACTAGAAAGCATGTGCATGCAACTTTGCAAGTTAATACCTACATCTTAGCAACACAACCACTCTTTTTAGTAAGGGTGTTGGTACATGTACAGTATGTTCTACATGGGGCATACAAGGGTAAATCACCTTTGACCATGTACAACTGGCAGAGAATAAGGCGCATATCATTTACTCTAAATCAAGGCTTGTCCAGAAGTCCGAGAAGCAAACAAAATACAGATAGAGACAATGTAAAATTAAAGCCTCTTAGCAGCAGACTATTTCACAGCTCATTCCGACTCGTTTCGGAGATTATTTCCTCCCCCACCACACCAAGTTGAAAGTATCTCTGGTTCTGTTTCGAGTTGCATTTCACACTCAAAATACCAGCTCCACCATAAATATTTCAGCACAGAATTGTAAATTTGAAGTTGTATCGCTCAAATTAGACATAGTAATTAGGATCACCTAATCTACTGATATAGTAAGTACAGTTTGATAGAGCAAATACTGTCAGAAGACTACTGTGAAAACATTAGGCCACTAGTATCAGTGGCAGTTATGTTTGATTCCAGTGTACATGGTCTGTAGGCTGCATAACACATGCAACTAATGAATCTTTTCAACGCTGCATTTGTAACCCAGTTGCACCAAGTTTATTAGCTATGTCTCCTCCATTTGCTGAAGCAACAGCTATGCCACGGTAACTCTTAGCTTTGACAAACAGCTAAAATGGAGGCTGACAGGCCACAACATCAAGTGCTGTCAAACAGGGGTACAAGAACGTGACTGTCTCACAGTAAACGGCTGATAGTCAAGTTCTCACACAGCATACCGTATGAGTACCCCAAACACTTGCCTTTGAGAAATAAGCCAAATTCTCCTCTCCTGCCAACAGGAATCCAATGAAGTCAAAGGTTTCACAGTAGAGTGGCCAAAAGGGGAAGCTGCTCCCTACATGCAAATTTTCTGCTCTGAGGTTAAATGATACCAGAATTCTGTCAACTCAAATGGGACAGCACCTGATGCTGCAAGAACAACAAAATCCCTTACTTCCAGATGCCAGGGAATCTCTGCAAATAACCAACTGCACAAGCTGTAAACAAGATGCTGCTAAAGTTACACTCAATGCATAAAGGATCATCATACTTACATAGTTTAAAAAAGTGGCCACACGATTTCCAGTCCCTAACCGCTTGAAAGCATCTGGCTCATCTTTCTATAAAATTAAATGAGAATAACTGCAAACTTCAAGCTCACAGACAGCAGACAAACAGAGGTACTTACATAGTTAAGAAACGTCGCTAGCCTATTTCCTTCCGATTTGAGTGTGCTGTCAAAGGGTCGCTGTAACAGACAACAACTTTAACCCAAGTTCCAAACAGGCTCACACTAGAGTTATATATGTGTAGCTCTGCAGAGAGACCCTTAAGCCCAGTTTGAAGAGTTGGAATAAAAAGGGGATAACTGATACAGGGCAACATTAAAGCCATCACAAATTGCAGCCAGGGTACATAACTGCACGCACATAGCACTCAGATGCTGTAAGTAGCACTGAAGCAATTCTTAGGGCAGAGTAGATGCAGTGTTTTCAGGTCCTGTGGCACAAATTTTATCCAAGCAAACTTTTAACTGAACAACAGGCCATTACTGTACTAGGCACAGATCCAAAGTCAACAACTGAGGTGAATATGGAAAACTCATCTCCAGTTGGGCTTTAGATAACACACTAGATTCTCATAAATGTAGGAGTGACTCAAAGAAATACTGTCATAAGGTGACAAAAATGCACTTTTTGCCAGCAGGCAAACTTGCAGAATAGCAGTAATAAATTTCTTTCAGGTGGTTGCCTGTCTAGGATTAAGGACCACATCAAAAAGATCAAATTGTCTTTACTCTGTAGGAAATGTTTTGAGTTTTGTTGAAGTATGAGATCACACTGGTGCCAGGTTAGAAGCAGAAAGCACATCTAGAATACCAATGTGTCTCTCCTCCCTTCAAAAAATGCAGTTAAAGGTTTATTTACATTGCTAATAATCAGGAAGTAATTTCAGCAAGTAGACATTAAAGTGTACCCTTCTACACAAAAACAATCCTCTTCAACACTTAAAGAAAAGCAGAAATCAGTATTAGAAAAAACAGACAGCAAGGAAAACCACAGCCACCATCTCCAAGACATTAGAGTTCAATCTGCCTGAAGCATATTTCAAGAAATAAACGGTCTTTCCTGAAATGGGTTCATAAAAAACAAACTTTTGCATCTGCATATGCAAATGCAACCTAAAAGAATCAACATAAGAGCACTGAGATCTAGGGGATTCCCTGGTTTCTGCCACCACTGCCAAACCCCGGTCCAGCCATGCGTTTCTCAACTTCAATATCACAAGTTTTTTCTAACTTTTAGACAACCAACAAAATCTCAAAATTGTAATTAGCCATCTATTAATGTGTCCCTATTTGAGAACTGCAAGGGAACAAGAAGTTGCAAGGCTGATCAGGACGCAGGGAGACATAGCAGTACTTCTGTATTTCAGTACTGAAATCTGATGCACAGAGAGCCTGGAGGACCAGTCCAAAACTATGGCAAATTCTATGACTGCCTTGCCTTAACTGATGACTGAAGCCAAGGTTACGTTCCAAGTGGAGCTCTGCCCCAGCTGCTTAATCCAAAAGTAAAGTCCACATTGGCCAGTTTGATGGCTGAGGTCCTTGAGTTCAAAGGCTTTGAAGAGAATTTAAGTGCATTTGCTTGACTCCGGAAACAAAGCAGTCTTAAAGTTAACAGGAAAATTCTCTCAACAAGCCAAAGCTAACGAATATGAGCTTCCACAGTGTTGAAATTCAGGATTTTTTTTTTTTTTTTTTTAAACAGTGTTAAATTGGGTGGCTTCAATTCTGCACTCAATCATTGGGTTGCACTCTGGCTGCAGCAAGTCCTTCTACCAGGTAAAACCACTTAGCCCGAGTTAAGCCAGATTCCACTGAAATGGTTCTACTGGAAACCAAGGTATCGATGGGTTTTATATTTGAAATTACCAGTCACCATAGCTCTTCAGTATGATCAGCATGTTCATAAACTGTTTAGGGTGACTATTAAGAGTTTCTGTTCCTCTTTTCTCCCCTCTTGCAGCAAACCAAAGCTGTTATCTGCCAGGTAGAGCCCTCTAGTGCCTACTACAGATCCCGCACCCACTGCAAGTTCTGCTCACTGTAGCACTGCCCTCCTGAATACCAACTTAACAAACACTCTTGAGACCCTATAGCTGCAGCCACACTAAGGGTTTTGCCAGAAGGGCTGTATGATGGCTACTTTTTTGGAGGAAGGTGGAAGGATGTCTCCTCCTCAGCCAGCTCCTGCAAAGTGCTTTAAAATATCCAACAAAGGAGGACTCTGACAACTTGGATGGACTTGGAAGCCTAATGGAACAATGCAGACTCACAACCCAGGGCTAGCAGACCTCAGTTTCCTAATAAAGTAATGGAAAGACCACATTCAAGCGGTGCACGACTACCTTTTAGTGTTTCTATACTCTGCAAGGAACCAAGGTGACAGATTTGTTCATTGTTCTCTTTGAGCTTTCAGCGTCAGAGAAGGTAGTGTGAAGGCTTTCCAAAGGTCATAACCCATCTCATGCAATAGGGCTACACATTAAGTGTTTTCACAGAAAACAGTTTCAACACTTCTCTCAAAACAAACTGTTCCCCCATCCCCACCAAGCAATAATTGAAAGTGCGATCTTACCCTAGAAAAATCAAAGTGTGGCTCATACTGCCCTCCCATTCCATAGTTGGCAACCTACAGAGTGGAAGAAGGAAGCATAAACATCCACTGAACTGCAAGCGACTTTTGCAGAAAATAGCATTTGCTCCGAGCCCCAAAACATGCTTTGAGAAACAGCACTTTGTGGCAAGATTGTTATCTATAACACGCTTAATTACTCTTTAAGTTGCCAGAAATGAAGTACATAGATGAGAAACAACTTAAGTGGTCTTTCCCTTTCACAGTTTAAGGGTTTCACTGAGAATATTTCTCAGTGCCAAATGTTTTTCCAAATGGCAGTATTCTTCACTTACCACTACAATAGCCTGTTTAACATGAATGAGCAGCAATAGTTGTATCACTCTTGCTCCCTCCTCTGAAAAGGATGGAGCTGAGTGTATGTATTTCTCTAGTATGTGTGTCCAAACTAGGAGATAAACAGCCTAGAGTTAGATTGTCATACATGTATGATCTGTTACATACACATGCCCACCCAGGAACACAGAAGGCTCAAAGTAGCTTAAAAGCACTGTTTTGCTTACTTTATCTGAAGATCACGTAACTTCTGATTTTTGTTACTCTGAGGCTGCACTTAACATGTCTCCCAGATCACTACACAATTACCTGGTTTCTGTGCATAGCCAGTAATCAACAGCACTTAAATCAGGCTAAGGTACAGCTATTCTGGCAATGCTGTACCACTCCTACTCTCCTTCCTCCCCCCAGACAGCCAAAGATCAGACTTTGTATGAGAATATAGCAGGACTATGAAAGATATTTGGGTCTTTGAAAGGTTCACTAGGAAGGAGGTTCAACTTTTGCAGACTTGAAAATCAAGTGGCAGGCATTTCCCTCCAAACAAACTGGTAAATCAGATTCCTGCACAAAGTTATCTTCTGTTCCTTGGTATCTCCACCCTTCTCTGCCTGGCACACAAAGGGAAAACACCTACCTGCCAGGTCCTTATAGCTAGCAGCAGCTGGGAACACCCCACACTCTTCATAAACACCTTAACCTACTCCGTGTGCACAGTCAGATGACAACAGAACTGCTAAGAGGGACTGGGTAAGAGTCAGCCTATGTTTATATCTGCATAAGCACCACACCACCCTTACCAGCAGCTAATTTTACTAGCATGAAATCTGATGAGACAAGTGTACCAACCTGCAATAGTTCAGCTGTTTTCACTGTTAAACCTGTGATCTGCTGCATTCGTTGATTCACCTTGGCCACAACAGGATCATCTTCTTCCTCCAACCATGAGCTGGGATAAGGAAAGGATTTAAACATGTTATTTTGGAATACTAACCACAACAACCCATTTCCCAAGGCAGAAAGATTCTTCTGATGTGGCTAAAAGATGGCCAAAAGAGCCATTTACCGTGCATTTGTTGTGCAAGCTTTTGCTACATGCAAAGCACTTCGTTTTCAGCTGTAGGTAAGCAGACAACAGCTGTTAAGCACAAAACCCTTAAAGCTAAGCTCTTCTCTGTGCTTACCTTTTCGATACCCTGTAGCTAGCCACTGTAAGGACACCGGTTTTGGGATCACGTACTGTGGCTCGTGCCAGCTGTGTCAAAAAAATCCCAAGGGGGAAGAAACACATCAACTACAGGTTAGAAAAAAATATTCGCTCATCTTAACCAAAATCAACACCCACCGGTCCAACTTCAATAGATAACTGGATGAAAGTTATAGTTCCAACCTAGCGTTTGTTCCAATTTCATGCCAGAACAGTACATGCAGAGATACATGTGCAATCCATCACCTGCATTTGATCCTGGAAAAAGAATTGGACTGGCTGCACAAGCCATGATATTCATTAAATCCATGAGTACTGCTCGCTGAACAGGTTTTGAAGGTAATTTTTTTTGAACAGCTGGAGTCAGTATTAGCAATAGGGAACAACAACAAAAGTTAACAACATATGAAGCCCGGTTCTTGGTGAAAAGAAAAATCATTGCATACTCCATAAATTTAATCAGCCTGCTCCTCACATGGACTGAAAAAACCCCACCTCATTCTCAGATGAAAAATAACAAGTGAACACTTTTACAGAACGAGTTACAATTTATGGGGCAGGCAAATCCAAAGTGGTAGAAAACTCCTGAGGACAACTCTCAACATTACCATGCTCAGATTTTCCAGTTGGAAGATGCCTGGAACATCTAATTCATAGACAGTTTGAGATAATGTTACTACATTATGAAGGTAACTCTGCAAAAGCACAGTTCACCTATACATTTTAAACAGCAAGTAATACATCACCACCGTTAGGCCACAGTGAATTTTTGTAGGAAGAATTTGGAACTTGGCAAAACTGATCAGATTTGCTGTGGTATCAAAATGATAGACTACTGCTAGCATAACAGATCACTTTGGTTTCATACTTGCAGCTGAGAATAAGAACTGGGACACTCCTTCCTCTGACTGTAAACTCAGACCACATTTAAATTTAACTCCTGCAAACCACAAACACTTTAAATCATGCCTCCTTCCTTCCACTTAATTATAGGTCACAGAAAGCCTTTTCATTTGCATTTTCTTCAGAGCATGCAGTCATTATTTCCTTCAATTTTCCTCAAATAAGTCTCCAGCCAGCTTTACAATCCATGTCAGCTGTCTTGTCCCTAATACAAGAGTTCTTGGCACAGATGGTCCTGTAATTCTGACTCACTGTTATTTTGTTCCAGATTTCTCCTGCATAAATCATAACAGAAAAGTCAGGCTGACTGAATGTTGTTCTTCACTTGTACAATGAAGCACAGCTTTTGGGATATAATTTAGCTTCTCAAACTTTTCATTCTGTTGCCATTTTCAAGCTTGTACATGCTTGCTTGATTTCTGCACCTAGAAGTCAGAACTAAAATAAGCCTGAGTACGTTCATATTATTCAATATCTCCCTTTCTCTTTCTGATAGGCAGGCTTCTTCCTTTAAGACATACAATCTATACCTCACTTGGTATAACCAACTGGTAAATGTGAGGCTTCCTCTCTCAGGGAGGAAAAAGCAGCCTTGTAATAGGCATTTGCTGGGCTTTGAAGAATCGTAACATACTGGATTAGGCAGAAGCTTCATCCAGTCTTCCTCTTAGGGTCTGTTTTTAAGTTTTGTATACACTTCCATTGGCTTTTCCTTCTGAAATTCTGTATTGCTGAAATCCTATAGCACTGAGTTCAAAGATATTCATGTGTCCTCCTCCATGCCAAATTGAGCTGTTCAGGCATGCCGGCATTGCAGGTAGCATCCAGAACTTTGGAAATAAGGTTCTCATACTTTCATGGCAGGTCTGTCCCAATGCCATCCACACCAATAAAGTTAAGAATTTTCTTGACCCTTCCCAGTCAGCTGTGATGTACTGCCTGAAAAGTTGGAACTACTTTTTGGAGCTAAGTAAAAGTGATTGCATTTTGCAAAACAAGCATGAAAACCAACTTGAATACAGCTACTCTCAATCACGTACAGATGTTGTTTCACTACAAAACAAAAAATATTGGCAAGTGTAAGCTGCAGATAATGTTAAAGTGCTTGGACCCAAAAGCAGATATTTCTTGCAAATGCATTTTAGAACAAAGGAAGTGCTCATCTTTCTGAGCCCAAAACTAACATACTACTTCAGAGTTCTGTCTGAAAGCTTCCATGATTACAAACTAAAATTTCCTGGCTGAAATTAAGCTATATTATTAAGGACCATCTCATCACAGCACTTGCATTTTCCATGCTTTCATAGTACTGCAGAATTTAAAGCTATTCCTGCAGCTGAGCTGAAGACAGATTTACAAAAAATAGGTTAAGAAAGCTTTTTTTAATTGAAAACTTTCATCTGAATCTTAAGACTACAGTATATACCTACTCTTACAGGGACTGATCCCAGTTCTACACTACCCAGATTGTATGAAGAATTTTCTTATATTACTAATGTCAGAGGAAACTCAGTGAGCAAGACTGAAGACTTTCCATAAAACTTTGAACCTTATGTTCAACTTTGAACAAAAAGGGAAACCTAACAAAAAAATAATAGCTGCCTTATTTAGAATGTGCTTAATTTGACACAATAAATTAAGTGACCTGCTGTATTTGAATGTTTCCATTTTATCTGAAGCTCTTGAAGTTTTACAGTACGATGTAATAGGAAAGTCTCCATTTATGGAGGTGAGAGTCCTCATCGAGACAGGAGTGTTCTGCCAGCACTCCCATAGCCCACTGGTAGTCATAGAAATCCAGCTTCACAAACATGCCAAATTATTAATGTTCTTAGGAAGCATCCATTTCTCAGTCTGTTTCTAACTAGATATTTATGTTTACATTTAGAAACATATACAGAAGGGTCATTCTTGACTAGAGTTTTAATACATTTCATAGCAGTAGCTAGAAGAGTGCTAAAATGAACCATTCATTTATAAAAACAGAATGTTTAGTTTTACATGCTTGGCAGACCTGACAGAAAAGGTGTAGCATCTACTACTGACCTCATACTGCCATACTTCTTTGCCAGAGAGGCAACAGACAGGAAATTTCACCTCCAGAAAAATCAAAGTAATTATTAGCTTTGCATTAGGTACCTGCTTTTTTATTGTGTGCAGAGTCACTAGACTTCACACCATGGGTAACAGGTATTGCATCAAAACTAACATACTCAAAGCTGCTGCCTTTGAGCTGGATCTACACTCAGCATACTGAAGCCGTCACATCCATTTCTCTCCTGCCCAGAGAGCTATCTAGGCGGAAAAGTCAGATCTAAAGTGCTCTGGGAGAATGACTGCATTGTGTATTCATCCTTACAAGTACTCCATCCTTCCCACGTCCCAGACTGGGAACTACTTAAGAGCACAAATGACTTCTCCACTATGTGTAAGTGCACCACATTATTCCCAGCGAGCTGTGTGTGGCTTCAGAACGCCACAGTTCCTCTCGTGGATGCACCACGGCATCTACAGTGCCTGCCTCTGTGCATGTCTAGTGTATGGTTTGAAACAGCAGCAGTGGATTCCAGGTTACCCAATGCAAAAAAACAAACCTTATTCTTCTATATTCTTCTAGCACAACTTTAAAAAAATCCCAATTGTTTCTTCTGTTGAGATTTGGGCTTTTTTGATTTTGTTTTGAAGTTCAGCTCGATTTCAAAAGGCAGACTCAAGATACATTGGACACCTACTCCCATCACTGTAACCCAGTCATTCATCTCCCTTTTCAGGTCTACTCCCTAGTTTCCCAAAAGGTTTCTAAGCCATGTACTGAGAACTTTGCATAATTAAGTGCAACAATGCATAAATACCTTCAGGAGCCTGGGCTTTATGGTCCTACATCACCAGGCAGTTTCGAAATCGTTCCCCTTAGGCTCACAGCTGCAGTGTATCATCTGTAGTATGAAACCAGATCTCTCAAATCCTTCGCCTAGTCTTTGCTAATAGAGATTAAAGCATGGAATTAGCAGTCATTAGTGAGATGGAAGAGGGGAAACTTACCCTTGGCTTAGCTAGTTGTTTAATTTTCTCAATTTCTTCATCTGACATGACATCATAGTATCGTACAATATGAGGGCTATCCCATTCATCTTCTTCCTTAAAGGGAGCTATGAGCAGGTGAGGGTTTTTGTTTCCATCATGGTACCTACAAAACAGCCTTTTCTGTCTTCGAGGTGTCTGAAACACGCCAAACAAAACACTGTTTGCTCAACCACTTTTCATGAACTTAAAACAGGCAAGACAAAAAGCAAAACAGGCTTCATTCCACAAACACTGGAAAAGCCATCAACTGACTAGCAAATTTAAGAGGTAAGCATGAGTGATTCTGCAATTTACTGCAAATAAAAAACAACATATGCCACTCAAGATACCACTGAGCAACATCTGAAACACTAACCTTTAAAAGAGTTAAGCTATAATAGGTTACAGATTAAGCAAATAACTACACAAATAGCCAGCTGCAAAAAAAAAATCTGGTTCTTATAATTAAGACTATGCAGATGGAATAAATGGATTCCTTTCCCTGAAATGGGAATTAAAGCCATGTTTGCTGAAAGGTACTGGAAACTGGCTGGTGAAAATGCATGTCTGTAAGATGCAAGATGGAAGGAGTAACGATTTACAGGTGTGGCAAAGCATAAGCAGCTCTCAGTGGAAAAAACCTTGGTACAGTCGGCATTTGAAATGGCTGAATAGACAGATTGAGGAGAATCAATTTTCAACAACCTTTAAGAGGTACAGTTGAGAGCTGTTTTTCTGTCTAGGATTAACAACTAAAGATAGAGAGGCTAAGACAAGGTAGAAATCTCAGCCTGGACAGAACTACATTTAATTTTTTGTTAAAAACAGCTTCACAGGAGGCTAAACTCAACACCTCCCAGCAAGCTCGATCATCCTTATGCAAAGGCAGCATAGTCAAGAAAGTCTTGCCTTTCTCTTACCATTTTCACCCCTTCACCTCTGCAAAGGGCCTCATAGATGTCACGCTCTGGCAAGTAGTCGAGAGGCCTCTCATAGGCACCACTTTGCACCACTGGTTCTGTTGTTGTCATGGTCTTGTTTACTGACTTCTCTTTCTCCTTCTCCTCTCTCTCCTTCTCCAGCAACTTCTCAAAGTACCGCAGATTACTGCCTGCTCTCTCATGAGTACTGTCTTCATTGGGAGAAAAACAGAACCAGTGATTTATGCAATCTCAGGAACTGTTAATACAAAAGTCTTTGTATTGAGACAGCAGTAATTCTCCCCTTCTTAAAGCAGTATCAGGCAAGGCACTGGTCCAGTCTGTGGTCCAGTCTGCACTGAAATCCAGCACTGGGAAGTTCCTCTTTGCAGAAAGGTAGGCATAGTCTGAAAGAATCATTTCTGGAAGGACGTGTCACAGAACTTGTATCCCGGGGAGGGCGGGGGGTAGGGAAGAGTGGGAGTTTTCATGGTCTTCACATCTCCCCTTTTCACTCAACTTTTCTGCCCAGATCTACCCAAGATAAGCAGAGCAGCACTCATCAGCAGAGATCAAGCCAATCTACTTGTCTCACTCCCCCCTCTCCACCACGCTCGTCATCTGCACTGCACAAACATGCTTTCCCCAAGGCCTGTGGTGCGGTCTCAGCCACAGCCCTCAGTCCCAAAGACTTCCTCCAGAATCGGGAAGCTCAGAGGTACGCGTTAGCACTTAACAGCCCACCTACAGCATCCATCTCTAAAAGCCTGTAACAGGTTTATATGGGAGGTATCCTGGATCACTAGCATCTTTGGACCTGTCGTTAGTGATTTATTAATGATGTTGGTATGAATCAATAAACACAATCAATAGATCTTTACCCAGCATAACCAAGAAGGAACAACTGCCCATTCACCACAAAGTGTTTCTGGACACTAGCACTTAGAACAGTTTCCCTTCTGATCCTCCAAGCTTGTTTTGTTTACCTTCGTTAACTAACCCAGAAGGCCACTGAAGTAACCACTCATTAGAGCATAGGTTAATAGTGGCCAGATAAGGAAGCTGAGCCCAGAGCAGAGGAAGCTGCTGCTCCCAGAAGGGACTGCCAAGTCTGTTCCACTGCTAGGTGCTGATAAGGATTTGCATTCTGCTATAGGTGCTAAACCCTGCTGCAGAGGGAGCTACATTCAATACACATTCAAGGGAAAAACAGACCAGAGATAAAAGGAGGTTTTAAGAAACTCAATCTTTTCTGAATATTCAGAAATAAATACTTTAAAATCTCAGGCAAAGTATTCTTCTGGCATCAAAGAGTGCCTGCACCGAGGAATAAAGAGGAATATGTGAAGTCAATAGGACTCTACAGAAGATACAGCACTCTGCCTAAGCCCATGGTAACCTTGATCTCCACTCGAGACAACCCAGGCTTTAACCATTTACCAAACACAACATCTCAGTACACAAAGCACACAGGTACTGCAGTCACACATTTGGGTTTTTTGGTAAAAACGGCATGGCCTGTAAGACAGCTTGTTAAAGATACTTCATGTATAACTAGACTTTTTTCCAGGACCTACATTTATTACAAGTCATCTGGCAAGATATCCTCCCAGTCAGCTCACCGATATGTACGAGCCACAACTGTTCTTGGCTCTGTTACTGGCAACACCCCCCGGCGCTAGAATAGCAGGTCTTTTGTTCTTACCAAGAGATATCAGACGTCTGGTGAGCTCCATGGCTCTGTGTAAATCCCCAAATTGGAAAACAGCATAGCTGAGATAATCTAGGATCTCCACTTTGCTGACTGTTGTATCCTCCCCCTCATCATGTTGTTTTAAGGCTTGTTCCATCCAGAGTACTGTGTGATAGTAGTCTCCATCATTGTAAGCAGTCTTCCCCATACCAAAGCAGTCACCCACTGTCAAAGAGGATCTATATTTTGTTCCTAAAACCGAAAAGATAGCCTTAAGCAAGCCACACGGAAGCATCTTTGCTTTCAAATACATGGGCACGTTGAGGAATACCTGTAAACACAGGCTTTTATCATTCAAAAGGGTTTCTAAAAGACAATGCTTTGACAATATATTCTAGGTTCTGTACCAAACTGACCACCTTCACAATTGAAAATTACATTCTGTCCTAATTCTGTGGCGTTAATTCCTTTGGAAACCAAGGGAAGTTTAACATAGAAATTGGTGCTAAGCTATTCTGTTTTCTGTTGTAGGCAAAGGCAGACTAACAGCTTAGACTTTACTGAACCTACAAGTTAGCACTGTTAGATGATCAGAGAAGCCTGACTGTACGCAGAGCTAGCTTTTTTTCTCCTGACTGGAGATGTGCATAAGCAAACTGATGGTTATTTAGACAAATTGAGTATCCATCTGACTGTTTAACTGCACACTGACTTCCGGTTGCTCCAGCTCAGCAGATGCACAGATAAGACTTACTTTTAAGTTCATTGTTAACCTACATATAGTAACCAAAACTGCTTTGTCAGGTCATCTACCCACACTCCAATGAAGCCTATTCTGTTTGTAGCTGGTGTGTTGCTAGCAACCATTACCAGTAAGTGTTTCATAAGCAGCAGCAACAACATTTATCAGGACTCAGCTGCACTGAAAAAGCTGCACACTGAAGCATCCTAATACAACTGTGTCCTTTCCAAAACATCTCTCCATGGCAAAAATCTTTTTAGTCCCCATTTCAAATAAAGAACAGGGGCAAACCAAAGCCTTGCTATAAGACCAGAGCAAACAAGAACAGAGCCAAGCTTCTTAAGAGCCATCACAGCAATCAATTAGAGCAGTTCCTTCCCTCAGTTCCTAAGTTACTAGGGACAGGAAGTACCCGTGGTATTTGCTTGCACAGTAACCAGCACAAGAATATATGTTATCTTTTGTTAACAGTTTTGGTATAGTGATTATAAAAAGCAGTTATAAAAATTAGCATTTTCTTTTAAAGTAATGCTAATTAAAATATGCTACTTGAGCTGGTCACTGCAGATCACGGCTCCTTGGCTCAGGTGGGAACAACCTCAAGGTTGTTCTCAAAGTGCCAAAGTAGATATATCCTCAAGCATCTAAGCCGCATGTACTTTCAGCACCATGGTCCTTCCTAACTACTGAAAAAGGACTTTTGGAGAGAGTTTGGGGATGTTACCACTTCCTTCATTTTAAAGGAAAGGAGACCTTTGTGCACTTACCAGGTAAGTTTCCTCGAGAGAGCGTTTCAGGATCCAGTTTGTATGTGTCCTGCAGGCGCATCAGAGCCTTTGCGGCTCCAGTCTCATCTTCTTCAGTTGGAAAAAACTGACGCTGAATTGTAAGATTTGCAATAAAGCCTTTGCAGCAAAAGGGAAAGATGTTATTTCCAGAGTTTGAATAAATATCACTACCAGATTAACACAGAAGAAACATCTGCTTTGTTTTGGGAATTGAGATTCAAATAATCCCGTTTAAAGCCTCTCATTACGCTCTGAAGTTAAAAACATTGTCTTCTGTCCCATTTTAAGAAACACAGTTCACAAGCAAGAGATAAAGGATAAATAACTAAAAGCCTCCATTTTCTTGTGCCACACAATTACTGAAGTAGTGTAAATCTAATGATCTTCATTCTCCTGTAAAGCTTAATAGCTTTCATCAGTTCTCTTGCAATATCATAGACAATCTCTTGCAATATCCAGAGACAACTGCAGGTCTGGATAATGGTACTGAATAATGATTTCAGACTCTGTACTCCACCCTGTAAAGCCGTAAGAGCTTTTCAAATCTCAGCTCAAGGGACTGAGACCTTGATCCAGGGTCCCGTAAGTAAGGGCAGGACCTTACTCAATAAGAGGCTTTTAAGCCTGACAAGTAAAAAACAGGTGACATTTAGAAATACAATTAAATGCACTACATAAACAAATCAAGGTTACATAGCAGGTTGGTTAGGCAGAACTGGGGGCAATCAGCTGAAGGAAAACCACCCAGCCATTTCCAGTTATACAGCCAGCAAAACTGGAAAGGAAGCCTTTTAGAAAAAGAATTAATGACAGAAGTAGTCAATAGAGTATTTTATTTCCATCTAGGGTGACTATTCCAAAAGGCAATAAAAATCTTGGCTGGAAAAAACTTCCAAGTATCTAAACTTTAGCATATGCAGAGTAGAAAGCAAAAACATACAGTGTTCTGCCTGAAAAACATAGCCTCTTCTCCCTTACTTTTGAGGAGTCCAGTAAAAATAAGTCTGCATTTAAAAAAGCTACAGAAGCAAATTTAGGCAGACACTTTAACAATATGATGCAAAAGCAAAAATTAGTACTGGAAACATTTGATTTAGAACAATAGGTTTACAGACAGCAATTGTATATTATCCTGTTATCAACAGACTGACTACAGCATCTGCCAACAGTTAATGCTGGGGCTGATAATTGAATCTTATCTACTGATCAACATGGTCAAAAAAACAATGATTGCCAAGAGAAGCAGCAGACTGGGAAAGCAGATGAGTCATTTTTGATATAAGAGGAATATAAAGCTCAAGACTAAGCGTAAAGCAATAGTTGCCAACACAGCTGACCACTTTCATGTACCCTGTTCTCCCCTTCGCCCCGAACAGCACAAGCCAAGCAAAATGCAACAGGCCTAAGACAGATAACAGTTTCTTCGAGTCTTGGCAGATGTGTTTCACTGGCAAGTTCCACTCACTTGGGTAACTACTAAACAAGAGGCCAGTCATTAGTTTAAGTTTCAAACAAACTTGGCAATAATATTTAAACCACAGCTGAGTTTGCAGCTTTCCAGAATATAAGGAGGATAAGCAACTGTGTTGGTAAGGCCACCTCCTACTGATCTTCTCGCCTGTAACTCCTTACCATTTGTTGTGTCCTGAAGAACCAGGTTTTCCAGTTCTAGCCAGTCGGTATTTAAACGCTTCACCAGTTTATATGCATTTACAGGATGTGCTAGATATCCTTCTGGATCAGAGGTTGATTTGCTAGTCAGTACATCCATTTTTTCAGCCCAGCTGGAACAAGAAGTGTACGCCTCAGTCTGAAGACTATTTATGAACACATGTCTTCCTTCTTAAGTCATCCTAATTACACAGCTAGAATCAATTTATTGCTGCTTTCACCATCATAACCAGCTTTCAACTTCACAAGGATAAAGCACAACCGATTTTTTAAATGACAATAGTATTTTCCTTTTAAAAGGAATTTGTTTCCCTGCTTACTATTTTAAACCTTACTACAGTGGGTATGCATCTCACTTGCAATGAGTCTTAGCCATCAATTTTCAGCATACTGCACTTCAGAAAATAACTAGATTGCACACAATCACTGTGAGTGTCATTTATCTACCTTAGTAAAAATACAAGCACAAATAAAAGCCAAAAAACTTTTTAGCTTTATGGGAACTAAACCATAAGCTTTGATTTTCAGACTGGAAACCCTCAGACAGTACAGTAGCAGTGCTGTCACCTAGACTGCACTGTTGGGTCAGCTTCAAAGCAGTAGTGGGAAACTTCAGCGCCTGTGTTACACCTGAATTGCCAACTACACTGCTGATGCTACAGTCAGAGCTTCTGCTGCTGCCCTTCATATTATCCCTTAACACAAGCACCTGGCCAAGCTGTGTGTTCCTCAGTACTCCATAGGAGGAAAACACTCTGCTGAGATAAGCTAATAACCAAAGAAATCCCCTTTGAGCCTGTAATCTCAAACTCAGTAACTGTGAACAAGCTATGGTCACAACTTTACATAAACACAGGCAAATATTGTCAGACTACCTGGCTGCTTCTCTGTACTATGATGGTGCAACAGAACAAAAGTAAAATGGTTTTGCCAGAGATCTTTTACAGGGATATCAAACCAACAACATATTAAGACCAGTCTCACCTGCACTCCCTTTTTAATTTAGACTTCCACTACTTCTAATATTTGTTTTGCAAAGTAGTAAATACCATCAAGTTCTAGTCTCTTTATTCACATCACAATGTGCTTTTAAATCAAAAACTTAGCACTGGAACTAATAAACAAAATACTGAAAAGAGTTTCCATATTCAAAAGATAACATTTAGCACCTCTGTAACAAAGCACATGCCTCATACACTAGCAGGGTGTGAGGGCTCAAATATTGATACAGTACTAGAATACTCTTGCTTAGAAATACATCAAAATACAAGTCAACTGAAAATTTAACACATTAAAAGAGCACTTTGCAAATGTCAGTCCGTGAAAAAAAAAAATTTTTAAAAGACCAGTTTGTACACAGATTGAACTGACATTTTCTTTAACAATACTTAAAGAGATTGCTGTTCCTCAAAAGGGCGGCTTTTCAAGAAGTGAACATTTATTTATACAAGTGACAAGGAATTCATATCATTTCACTTATTCCATAGCCCCATCCCCACCCTACACCCCCAAAGGGAGATCAAACTGCCACATTCAACCTGGAGTTCAGAAATTCTTTGGAAAGCATGGCTCTGTTTAGAGACACTCAGCTCCTCTGAACCTGGACCTTATTTAGACTATTCTAGTGTCACACCCTATTAGATATTAATTCCAGCTAGATAAGCGTTAACAGTCTTCCTAAGGGACTTCCTAAGGACAGAAAATACCGGTTGTCAGCAAGAGCCTTTCAAGTGATTTAAGTGAACAGGATAATGTCCGAGATGTGCTGTAGCCAGGTCAGCGACTGAAGAGAACAAGGCAGGAGAGCTGACCCTGAGAGCAAAGCCAACATGGGAAGAAAGCTTGGGATTTCGTGTGTGCTCCACTGAATGCAGCTGTCACACTTCACTGTTGTAAGCAGTGCTGATGCCGTGAAAAACAGGTAGCACAGAGCACTGGCACCCAAAGCCATTGATCTCACATGAACAAGGCTCCTCTGACACAAATAGTGTCTTCTCCACAAGAGCACTGTGATGGTACAAGGACAAGGAAAGTGGGAAGAGCCCAGTAGACAAGAGTTTCTAAACAAGCAAAGCCTAAACAATATCTGAACCAGGGCCCCCTCTCCAGGTTTATGGGAATAAACCAAGTTAGTAGCTGTGGTCTCACTGTCATGACCTATTGAGAAAATGCTAACAAGATCTAACAGCAAAGAGTGGTGGCAAAGGTGTGGTGTAGCTCAACACAACAGACCAGCCATTTTGTCACCCTTCCTTACACAAATCTCTCCCCCTACCTTTTAATCTGAGAGAGCTTGGTCTCTTCTGCTCGGATATATTCCTTTAAAGACTGTACCAAGTCTTTCTCCGCATAAATCAGGTCTGTCATTTGACCTAAAAACAGAGTATAAGCAAATGTTAATCAGACCTAAAAAAGTAGTACAGAAGACAGACCTCAAATGCTTTAGGGCTACTAAAACCACCACAAAGAACAGGCAAATTAAGGGCATGCACTTCAATGCCTGTAAACCTCAAAAGCTATTATACATACAGGTCTGACATTCAAATGCTTCAAGGGACTTTTAAAATCTCAACTTCAATGGCTCATGTAGCTTTGCTGTGACCCTTCCACTGCCTCTGAGTTACTTTTATTATTATAGTTATATGCAAGACAATCAAAAGGAAGGTTTGACATTAAAACAGCTATTGAATGAAAGCAACAAAAGATCCAAATAGTTACCAAAGCATCTGCTCTACATATGGATACAGATTAGGTCACACTAATAAATTATTAGTCTAACCATTGGCATCACTTACAATTACAGCTTTTCAATATAGGTAACTATGGAAACACAACCTAACATTAAGCACAGAGGAATTTCAGACTAATATTTATAGACTGACACACACACTTTCTCCCGATTAGCATTAGTGGAAATTGCTAGCATGTCAATCCTAATTGCCATGACAAACTTTGCCTTTCAAAGACCAAACACTGAAAGACCGGATGAGATTTATAAATGCAGCCACAGCTTTAGTTTCAGCATTCCAAAGTAATTATTAATGAGGCATGATTAAGCAGATGGCAGTCAGCAGGCTGTGCTATTTTCAGAGTTAGGAAAGGTTCAGAAATAGGTAAGTGTGAAGAAAAGGTGATCCTTCACAGCAACTTTTTTGTACAAAAAGCTACTTGGGAAAAAAAAAAAGAGAATCAAATAAAACACAGGTAGCTAAGTACTGTTCAGCCAACTCCAGAGCACAGGAAGCATGTGCTGGGGGTTGGTAGTGAACACCACTCTGCCTTGCTCTGGCTGAACAGTTCCACAGACCGGTGCAAAATAAATCCCTGGGAGTTTTGAGTTTTACCATTCCAAAACATAGCGCCACTGAGTTCAAAGCATATTCTGGAGAACTGCCAGATGTAGTTAATCCATCTTTATTATCCTTACAGGGGGTAAATTCCCCATGCTACTCCACAGGAAAACATTAGACTAAGTCGCAGCAGCAAAATTATTTTGTGTTTAATTTTAGGCTCTACCACAATCATACATTGTTGTATCACAGCTATTAGAACACAAGAACTAAATTGTCATAAACATCAGTCTATTTTCAGGACTTAAAACAACATGAATTCTTCAGGATTTACTCAGGTCTTACAAAACACACATAAGGTAAGGGGGATATTAATTTTTCCTTACGACGCCTAACTCCAACTTTGAGAAGACAGGAGATTCCAGGTTCTGTGAAAGAAAGTATGTCACAATCTTCATCACTTAAATTCTCTTCATAAATCAAATCCAGGACTAAGCATTTTAGCATAAGGTTTGTCTGTGTTCAAGACTACAAAAGGTGCACAATTCTTAATAAAACACAGGCACTGTCTTATTTTACTGACAGAGCCCCCAGAGAAACTGGTATCATGTTGGTCACAATGTGCTAAGTTACCCAGCTGCAAACGGATTGCACTGACGCAAGACTTGCAACACAGAACAGCAAAGATGCAGAAGAGCAGCTTTTCCTAATGCGAACAGTGTTTGATAGGATCATATAAAGAAAGCTGTAAGCTTTAACAGTTTTCGCAACCACATTAGCTACGTCACAACATTGTGCATTAGTTCTTTCCATACCTATGGAGGTGAAGAATTCTGCTTCTGTGTGCCATATCAAGAAAATACAGGGAAAGAACACCGACTGCAGCCAGGGCTTCATCTTCCAGATAGCTCAAACCTGTAACTAACTGAAAGGAAAATAAGTAAAAATTATTAAGTTACTCATGAGGAAAAGAACCCAAGGCATTAACCTTCATCTTCAGTCATTTCACTCTCATGAAAGTTATTTAGATCCTTGAAACGCTGAATTCCAATCAGTAAAGCTTAAAAAGTCTTCTTCAACCACAGGAGCTGTTACTTAACAGTCTCAAATACTATCTGGTATACTCTTTGGGATTTACACAGAAGACACTGCAGTCCATGGAAAGCCCACATGGCAGAAGTGATGGAAGCAATGTATTTGTCCACAGAGACAGTGAGGCTCAATGCCTTCCACTTCATGCATAATTACTTCGAGAAAAATAGGAGAGTATACAAAGTCGTATTATATTCCAATAATAACAAGTGTCTAAATTAAATGGTCAGACTTTGTAGCATGCTGTGAAACTCTGTTATAGAATAACTGTCTAGAAATACAAATAATGAGAAAGCCAAATAAAGAAATACAGCTTTTTGTAGCGTGGAAGTGGCAGCGATGGCTGGAAAAGTTGAAAGTGAAATTTCCAACTCTGCTTATTCAAGATGCATCATCCCAGCATATTGGCCTCTGGACACAGCCCTTCTGACTTCTGTATTTCAAACACTGTGCCAGTTTAGACACCCATCCCCTGGAGATGGAGACTGAAAGCAGACTGTTACACTTCTAAGAGCTCAGCCCACCACGGACATGGAAGGGAAAGCCAGTCTGAGCAGACAGGCAGAGAAGGTAGTAGACAAGTCAAGTAAGGGATGCAAGGTCTGCACAGAAGAGCCTCCTGGGAGCTGTAATTCTTCTGGTGGCCAGGGCTGTCTCTTCCAGGGAATTTATGAGGAGCCCGCACTGCCCTTGGCTCAGCCCACAGCTCACTCCAGAGCTGCCTGTTCACCGAGCAGGATCAGCCACCACAGCCAGCCCTCATGTATGAGCACTGCTGCTCAGCAAACACTCAACACCCATGCACACAGTGTCAAAAGGAGGATGACAAACGTTCACCTTAATCCAAGAAGAAATTATTCTTTTTTCCTACCCACTGTAACTGGACAAACTGCTGGCTGGAAATGACCACTTGCAACCCGTTCTTACTCAAAGCACATTAAACATGCAGCCATTTGGGGCAAAATGGAATCACTTAAATCTGATGAGAAAGGGGATGGAGGAGAGAAGGGAAGAGAAAACACATGGAACATCCTAAAACTTCAAGCAATGCAGCAAGTGGGAAGGTATTAAAATAAGATAATTCTGGGACAACTGTAGCTCATTGTTCCCTTGGGCTCCACCTGTCTGCCCGCACAACATGAGACAGGAGGCGAAAGGTGGACAATCGTCCTTCTGAGTTTTTGAGCCCACAGCATGATAGACACTGTCACCCTCAGCTGAGCTGACCAGTACCACGGACAAAAACACCAAAACACACCACCATCACTAAGAACATTAGAAATAGCTCTGTTCTCTATGTATTATCACACAACAAGATGATTGTTTTAAATTATTCTTTGGATTACTTTAAAAGGCTACATAAGGAATCAGAAACATTTGCCACAACAGTTTACAAGCATGAGTACGCAGGAAAAATGTCTCACAGCATCATAAGTCTTCTCCTTTCCCTCTTCTGTTTCTCACCCCCCTGCAAACCGCATATTCCCAAACTGCTTGTTTAAGTTAGTTCAGATCTAGTACATGGGTAATCTGAGAATTGAGTAAAGCTGAATGAACAGTACCATACAGAGGTCTGCCAATACTAAAAGCCACAGTAAGTGATGTAGCAGAAAGCACAGCAAGTCAAGAGCACTTGGGAAGTACATTAATTTGGATATATTAAGCCACAACTGTCCATCTGCGTAGTCTGTCATTGTTTCATGGAGTGGTTTTTTGGATGCACTACACAAAGCCTGGCAAAACAATTACAAGGGAATTTTCCAGTTAAAACAACACAACTCTACATTCTCCGCCCTGCACCTCCCCACCATGTTCTCTCATGGCTGAGGATATCTGCCAAGAAGAACACTTACTACAGCTAGCAGCTTGTCTTTATAGCAGATCTTTAACAGCTTTGCCATCCTACTCAGACTTACTTGAGTCAATAAACAGAAACCTCAGTAAACAGAGAAGTCAGCTCTTGCTTGAACAAGCAGGACACCTGGCTGCAGGGTTTTCAAATTGTTTGTACACATTCTTTTCACAGCTGTTACTCGGAAAACCAGCAGAAATAATTAATTACAGGAGGCTGAACATAATGTTATAACCACATTCCTGGACAGCACAAGCATGTGTGCATACACACACGTATGCATGCCCACCCCACCATAGCTAAACCATCTGCTAACAAAGAGGGTAAGAGAGGCAGAAGGGACATTAGCACCTCCTACCTCAACAACTAAATTGAGACAAATGTTTACAATGGATTTTATTCAAATAGAGAATGGAAGAACTTAGTTGCACAGAAATGCCAGATAAGTCCCCGCAGGACAAAAACTGCCTACCTTCCTGGCTTTTTTCAAAGAGCATCTTCAAATGACAAAGCCATCATGCTAGACAGGTGAATTTACAATCTCCTTGTATTTAAGGGAGAATAACTACATTCCACTGTAACAGACTGAGAAGGCTTCAGCAGAGCCACGGGGCTCAGTTCAGCCATGGGCTACAAGAACCCCCACGCAGGAACCGAGCAGGCAGTCCATGCTGCTCTGGGCTAGAGCCATAAGATGGCCCAGGACAACAAGCGGGCTGCCCTGGCTACTCAGCTACATCAAGGGCCATCAGCACCGAGACCCTAAGGCCACACGTTCCTCACAGATGAGGATTCACACCACTGCCTTACCTGAGAGACAGTTCTCACCATAGCAAGAAGCTGTTCCAGCAACACTGATAGAACTAAACTCTCTGCATACAGTAACAGTTAATGTTTTGCTCCTTTCCTTCCCTTAAACATGCCCAGCCAACAGAGCTAAGAAGCCAACCAAATGGATATTGTACAAACACTTCTTTAGGAGCCTAAGACCTCAATGAATCATTGCTCCCACTGGAAAGCACTAAGACAGAAAAAAGGTTCTTCTAGACAAAATAGTCCTGGATAAAATTTTTCTCCACAAGTTAGACTGAATTCTTTATTAAGTAAGCTTTCTAAAAATTCTTAATTAAGAAGATATAAAAATATGGACCTGACCTATAAAAGAAAAGTTATTTGCACATCTACCAGGGTTATCAGTTTCTCACCCACTCTGAATTTCATATGCATCATGGGGGATTCAAGCCAGCTCCCACATGAGCCAAAAGGAGAGCTTTTTTTTTCAGGTCAGAAGAGGAAACAGATACCTACTACTCATCCAGCCCCTCCAGGACTCCCACTTCTGATCAAACTGCTAGGCTGCAGTCCCCTTTGTACGCCACAGAACAAGAGTGTGATCCTCACAGAGCCTTCCTTTAGGCAGGAGGCTGCTTATCTACCCACATATGCTGAAGCTAGAGGCCCTAAAAACATGAACCCCTCTCCCACCCTTCGCTCCACGAAGTCCCAGCAAGTACCTTTCAGACCCACATACGCTGAAGCTAGAGAACCCCTCTCCCACCCTTCGCTCCACGAAGTCCCAGCAAGTACCTTTCAGTTGGCACAACGGTGTGTGCAGGGACTCGATTTGCATTCTGCAGCTTTTTTTAAAAGAGTATAGTAGTAGCACACACAACACTGCAACCTGCATCTTCAATTACCTGTGTCAGGGCTGATCATTCACTCCTGATGTCAGTTTTCATTCCCAGATAAGGGTGTGCTCAGAAGAACAAAGCAAGTCAGAAGAAACCCTGCAATCGCCTGACAGCCTAACGAAAAACAGGGACTGGCAAAAGTGAGTCCTTCATCCAGGCTCCAAATTAGTACAGACTTCTTATGCAGAAGAATTAAACTATGTGGAACTGATAGAGGGCCAGGCCATGTAATTTAAAGAATAAAAGTCACACCCCTTATTGTTGCTTATTATGGCAAATCAGGCCAAAGTGTGACTCTTGCTGTACTGTGAACTCTCATTTTGAGCATACGAACTCCAGAAAACACACACAGTATTCCTCCATTCCACTCCCTTGACAGGGCAGCATTCCCTTTGCCATCAGGCTTCTGACAGGGGAGGTATGGAACTGGGGTGGGATTCAGCTGCTCCAAACTGCTACCAACAAGGTCACCTCTCTTTTCAAAGACTGGGGGGGG
>NW_010556797.1:32852-36153 GCF_000687285.1 Phaethon lepturus
ACAGAGTTAATTTCAGCCTCTGAATTTCTTTCAAAGTCTGTATTTCAGTCTCTGGCCCACAAAACTGAGACGACATTACCTCACAGCCACTCAGGCAGTTCACATTTAAGATAGTGATGCATTTAGGCTAACAGCTAAAACAGCTAAACATACAGATCAAAAGTGAAAAGAGAGTACTAAGTGTGCAATGCTTCACTGATCCATATAGAATTACAGTCAAAAACCTGCATACCATCACTGGTCAGCAGACTGCCAGCCCAGTGCTTCAGACATGACCAATACTGAGCACAGACCACAGCAGAAGTCACTGCTCTGTCAATATGAGGTCATCAGACATTCTCTGCAATGTTTTCTTCATGAAAAGTTTTAGTTACTCCTAACAGATCTAGTTTTCTATTTCTTCCAGGTTTTTTGTTTGGGTTGTTGGGGGTTTTTTGTTTCGGGTTTTTCTGGTGGTGGTGTTTTTCTTCCAGAGCATACAGTAATGGTTTCTTCCAAGCAATTACACTACTGTTCTGTAGTTTGGTTCCATTCTTATGCACCTATACCCACACTTTGCTACAGGGGAATAAAGTTTGTGACAAAGTGTCATAACTAGATACTGTCAAAATCTGATTAATATACTGTATTTCTGAACCATCACAGCACAACAACTTACAAGCTGATGACACAAATAAGGTTACAGCCTGTCTCCTCTTCTGTGCTTGCCCATGCTATTAAAGACACCTGGAAAATCACTGCTACAATAGCTGCTTCCACATGTATCTAAATTTAAAGCATCATGGTGAAATCTGACAAGCAAATCACTACTTCAAAGTCACCTCAGGCCACAGATGGGTTCCTGGTGTATATACAGTTGAGGCCCACACGCCAGGCTCTGAAGAATGGTCCATCCTCAAACAGCAATTTGAGGTTGGACTCTTGGATGCGACAGGTCTGCTTGAGGCTTCTCCAAATGCCAGTGCTTTCCACCCACTGTCTTATTGCTTGCAGACATAGCAAGAAGTGCTGGACTGACTGTGCAGCTGGCTTCATCTCCTTTCGCCTCCACAAACAATGGAGCTTCAGAAGTAGGCAACAGCTTGCTATCAGTATTGATGGCTGTAGATAAGGCTAATTATATTTAAGTGGAGAATAGTACAAACAAAAAACTGCAAGATCACTTACATACTTTTTTAGAGACAAAAGATGGGCTGAATTGTAAACAGATTTTCAGGATGTTGCCAAGGAATAGTTTCTCTCAATACCTCTGTAAGAAAAGCAGCCATAAAAAACATCCAGCCTGTAGCAGTATTTCAAGCCTTGCAGATTAGCCTGACATAATAGCCAGGAGATGCCTGGCACACGATGGCAGCTATAAAACTATTCAGAAGTGATTAAATAGAAAGGAAACATTAATTTTATCATGAGAAAGCAAATCTTCACCATTGGCTGGAGACTTTGAAACAAGCTAATTCACGGCCAAAATTCATTATCCACATGAACTCAGATGCTCCAATGTTCAGTCACTCCTCTGACCCAAAGAACTTTGGATTTAAACGCCCGTCAGCACCCCACCCTGACTGCACCATCAGATCTTGAACCTCATGTCAGGATTCACTACACTGCCAGTGCAGTGTGCAGTTGGTTACCTTACTACAAATAGCTAGTTCTCAGTCATCTCAATCTCATCCAGGGAGACAGAAAAGGCATTGCTCCCTTTCGACATTAGGTGCCTCTTCGCAAGCGAGCTCTCCTCATCACCAACTAATTGCTTCCCAGCTCCCTCCTCCAGTACATGTTGAATTTACTGCTCAAAACAGCTTATGCCAACACCACTACCTTTCTTGCCAAAGGGCTTAATGTGTGTCTGAAAACAATTATAATTGCCTAGCAAATAATACAACATGATTGCCTTGTATTTTTCAAGGCAAGCCAAAAGAAAAGGAGGAAAAGCTGTTTATTTGCACACATTAGCAAGGATACAGTACCTTCCTGCAAAACTGCATGCATTTCTGCTAATACAGAATGGCTTGTGTTATCCTTCATTATAATCTTAGAAACTATAAGCATCTTCATTAGCTCTCAACAGGTTTTTAAAACCATAGCGAAGAATACTTCTTCCATACTCCAGCAGGCAAGAAAATTCATGGTAGTCTAAAGCACAGCAAATCTGCCTTCAATTTACTCTGCAGCATCTGGAAGCCCATCCCATATGAAGCAGTCTAGAGTCAAATCAAGTTAGTGAAGATAAGACAGCAAGATTGCATGCTCTTTTCCCACTTGGTCTTATTTTTCAGTATTAAAATTCAGACTGCATTTTCCTGTGCAAAGCTCAAAGTTTTAGTATATTATGATATTTAACATAATCTTCCATATGCTCATACAGCATTAAAAATCCTCCTGTTCAGAAAGGGGGTTTTTGTACATAAAATGGTCTACCATCAGTGAACTGTTTCTCTGAATTAACATCAGCAACTAATTAAAATCAGCCATTATCTCAGAGGCAGGGGGGTTGAATCTGTATTAAGATCACCGTAGAACATGCCCCCCACCATACTCTGCATTCTGCATTCACATTTCTCAGACATATCGAAAACCATACACAAAAAATCAGAACTAGTCATAGGAAAAATATCTATGTTTACAGCTTGCTTCTTTGGAAGCTTGCCAATATGCACAGCATGGAAATTATAAACAGACTGGATTCCTGACTTAAACCTAGACTGAAAAACTTCTTATACCAAATGGTAAACCATGCTCCCTCTGCTGTTACCGTCTTTCAAATACATAATCATACGCTGGGCTTATACTTCCTGCACTGCTTCCCAGAGTATGATTAGCTACAGTAAAAAAAAAAATCTCAAGAAATTATGGCATAAACAAGAAGAACAATTCTTGTCTGTTAGTGTCGTAGCAATGCCAACTTACAACTGTGGAATAACGTTCTGCCTGTAAAATACAACATAGCAGTTGTTGGTTGCTATATATATTTACAACATACCTGCGGGATTATTTCCTAGGTCCTAAATGCCAGAAAGCTGAAGTATTACGCTGGTAAGGATGGCTGTGGTGGCCTCTCAGCTCAGCTTCACCCTCACAGAGCACCTGTAAAATTAAGGGGCGAGAGGTTTTGTTACAAAAATGTGTTCTGGGAAAGCCTACCTTCAGTACTGAGGAACAGCACAAAGCCAGACAGCTCCAAACATGGGCTTTATTTACACGCCCTCTTTCCTCCTTGCTCCCAGGACACACGGCCGTTCTCTGCTGCTTGAAATAAAACCGTCCCTGTCTGCTCAAAAGCACGTTTTGCGTTTCCACG
>NW_010556798.1:0-6154 GCF_000687285.1 Phaethon lepturus
AACAAGTCCTGTGCAACATGTCTTTTACACTCCGGCAAAGAGAAGAGGGGAGAGAGAGAGAGACAGAGAGACAAAGAGACACAGAGGATGGAGGCGGAGAGAGAGAAAAAGCGCACAAAGAAGATATCACCACCCGTGGATCCAGCGACATCCCATTGGTCCTCTTGATGTTCCTTGGTGGTGGGGGTCCCCATTTTCCCTTCCTGATGGTGTCATTTTTATACGGTCCGAGTCCCACAATTTCCATATTCCAAGAAACTTTGTGCATATGCAACAGGCTGATGCAACAGGCAACAGCACATCTGCAGGCCTTGGTGTCTCCTGTCACCATATCTCTGCTCTGCAGGAACTGGTCGTTATGCCTGCACTGTATCTCTGTTCTGCAGGAACTAGTATCTTGTTCTTCTCTGGAGTTCACTCCATATCAAGACATGTTCAAGCCATGGTGTGGGTTCCTGAGAACCATGAAATGTTTAAGACAGAAACTGCATATTGGTCTGCCACAGGAAGTGATTCTGCCTCTGTATTCAGCACTTGTGAGGCCGCACCTCGAATCCTGTGTTCAGTTTTGGGCCCCTCACTACAAGAAGGATGTTGAGGTGCTGGAGCGAGGGCAACGAAGCTGGTGAGGGGTCTGGAGCACAAGTCTTATGAGGCGCAGCTGAGGGAACTGACATTGTTCAGTCTGGAGAAGAGGAGGCTCAGGGGAGACCTTATCGCTCTCTACAACTACCCGAAAGGGGGTTGTGGCGACAAGGGTGTTGGTCTCTTCTCCCAAGTAACTAGTGATAGGACGAGAGGAAATGGCCTCAAGTTGCACCAGGGGAGGTTTAGATTGGATATTAGGAAAAATGTCTTTACGGAGAGAGTGGTCAAACATTGGAACAGGCTGCCCAGGGAGGTGGTGGAGTCACCATCACTGGAAGTGTTCAAAAAATGTCACTTCAGGACATGGTTTAGTGGGCATGGTGGTACTGGGTTGGTGGTTGGACTTGATGATCTTAAAGGTCTTTTCCACCCTTAATGATTCTGTGATTCTGTCATTCTACTCGGTTTAACATGGCAATGAACTCTTCCCCTCACCCCTGCTCCTTGCTTGGACTTATTCAGAGACAGCAATCCCTTCTATGAACCACAGTGTCTTCAGGAGTATATCTGCTGTGGCATAGACTTATCCACAGCCACAGTCTCTTTGAGGTGTACCTCTTCCAGCATGCCATTATCCATTGGCCACAATGTCTTCAGAAATATATGTGCTCCAGTGTGGCCTTGTCCAAAGGCACTGCCCCTTCAGAAGTAAACCTTTTCCAACATGGCCTCACCCATGGCTCCATTCCTTCCAGGCATGTGCCTGCTCTGTTATGGGCTTATCCATGGTCACATGCTTTGAGGTGCTCTTGCATGACCTCAATGCACAACCATTGATGCTCCAGGGTGTACCTGCTACAATGCAAATATATCCACAGCCACAGATGCTTCTAGGTGGACCTTCTCTAGTGTAGACTTATCCTTGTGCCACAATCCCATCAGAGGTATACCTGCTGTGGCATAGACATAACCATGGCGGCAGATTCTTCGGGATATACCTGCTCTGGCATGGGCTTTTCCACAGCCACAGACACTTCGGGCTGTCTTGCTACCATGTGGACTCATCCACAGGTCATAGTCCCTTCAACTCAAGTTCACACTGGAGTTGCAGCCTGTGCAGTACAGAAGCACAGAAACATCAGCAATTCCCTGGTCATCTGCCAGCCCAGGCACATCACCATTGCTGTTATCAAAATGTTTTCAGGTTGTCCTGAATGTCTATCCTCTCCTTCCTTTTTCTTTGCCCCAGCTTTACATACTGAGCATGACGTCATATTGTAAGGAATATCTCTTTGGTCAGCCTGGGTCAGCTGTCCTGCCTGTGTCCCCTCCCAGCTCCCTGGGGGAGGGACATGCACCATCAGCCCTCTCACTGGCAGGGCAGTATGAAAAGACAAAATATATATGTGCATACATATATGCACGTATATATAAGCATGCATGTGTATATATATATGTAAGCATGTATGTGTATATATATATGTATATGTAAGCATGCATATGACGTCATGCTCAGTATGTAAAGTTGAGACAAAAGAGGAAGTAGGTGAGAGGGGACATTAAGTGATGGCATCTGTCCTCCCAAGAAACCATTACGCGTGATGCAGCCCTGCTGTCCTGGAGATGGCTGAACCCCTGCCTGCCCGTGGGGAGTGGGGAATGAATGCCTTGCCTTGCTTTGCTTTACTTGTGTGTGCGGCTTTTGCTTTCCCTGTTAAACTGCCTTTGTCTTAACCCCTGAGTTTTCTCATTTTTGCTCTTCTGATTCTCTTCCCCATCCCATTGTGAGGGAGTGAGCGAATGGCTGCGTGGGGCTTAGTTGCCAGCTGAGGTTAAACCATGACAGTTAGAGAAATACTTTACTGCTGAGTGTGTAGTATTGTTACACAGAGAATTGTATGGAGTGGAGTGATTACTCCGATGCTTTTCAGAATTTTTTGTCATGTTTAATATCTTTTGGATATACTCTTATAACTTCTGAGAGACTTATTTGCTTAGTACTTTGCAAGAGTGGCACAGATCCATTAGTATGGATTCATTTGCTCTGTCACAACTTGGACAATGTGCAACAAAACCCTGTCAATAACATCATTAGGAAACATTTTTCGCTCACTCTTTCGTAGCTACCTCAGAATCAAGAACAAAAAATCGCCTGCTTTTAAAAGGATGCATTGAGACAAGGTTTCTTTCTTTTCACCTCTGCAGACAGTGCTCTTCTGAAGTGCAAAAAAGGTCAGAACTAACAACAGCACTGAGTTTTAATGAGTCACTGTTTGGAGAATATGGACAATAACAACAACATACCCTGAGGTTTATAAGTTTTCAAATGTGAGAAAGATCTGTTTTCTTAGGGTTACCTATGCTTAAGGATAGAAAGGAAAGAAGGTTTTCCTGAACTAGTTGGTCTCGACCACTCTCAACAATAAAGTTTATCTTGATAAAGCAAAATAAAGCAAAGTGAACAAGCCCACATGTGCTCAGAACATTTGGGGGTTTCAAAGAAAAAAAAAAACAAGGAACTCTGTCTCCCCCCCCAACAAACGTCAAATGGTTAGTGACAGAGGTTCTCTTGGATCCCTGGGGAAGTGATCATCTCCAGAGCCAGAACAGAAGCTCCAAGGACTGAAAAGCTCCATCAAGTGTTGTGTGCTCAAGAAGAAAAGTAGGAATAAAAAAGTGTTTTGAAATCTCTGTGGTTGGAATTCAATGCAGGTTTTTTTCTGCCAGAGATACGATCTTGAGTGCTTTAATAATTGGGCTGTTCCATCAGTTTTACTGACATTAACTCCAGGATGAATGTACTTGCTGCCGACAGAGGTAGACCTAACCTCCTTTCTTTCCTCCTGGCTGCTTGTGCTTGCATTGCCGTTGCTGGGGAAGCAGACCCAGAGAACTGACCTGGCCAGATAATACTCTCTTTTTGGGCTAGGACAGTTTTCATCTGGAGCGTCTTCCTGATGTAGTTTTTGTGTCACCTGCCACACAAAGTGTAATGCTGCCTAAGGGAAGGCATGGTATCATTTTTTTCTCTATGAACAGATAAAATAGCCTTTGGGACTACATTCAAGCCCTAGACTATCTCTAACATAATCAATTGATTCTTGCTTAAATCACAGCTATCTCTGTAAAGAGATTATGGCCCATTTATTGAAAAAATGATTTTTTTTTTCCTTCACCAAATAATAACTGTAAAGTGAGACAACACCACACAACCTAGGTTTCCTTAGTCTCTGTCCTTTAACTATTTCATCCCATGGGAGAACATTCCTAAATACACTTAATTATCACCTCAAAAAAACAAACCATCCTAAAAATAAATTCAGGAGGACTGCAGACATGATAGCAAAATCCATAGAATATATTCAGTACATTTAAATGTTCATGAGGGTTGCCAAGTTGCAGCCGGTGAGAGTGAAATATGGGTTCTTTGATGCATCTTGGATTTCAATAAGCCATGGCAGAGATTTCACTGTGTCAAGGAACCAATTTCTCCAACTGTCTGAAATAGGAGAGAAAAATAAAGCAGATGTTTCCTCAGTAGAATTAAAACCAGGAGATACACAAGCAGAGAATTAGATAATTTCTGTCTCATTCTTTATGACACATTTGTGAATTATTTGCATTGTGCACTTGTAATTAGAGAGCAGAACAGATGGCTGAGGTTTAGTTTAACAAAATAAAGAAAATATTTCTTTTTGAAAATGGTGATGCTGAGGATTTATTTACTACATCTGAAAGGTGTCTCTCCCTTCTCTCTGTAACTGAAGTGTTGCTCTGCTGACATTAAAATGAAATGAAATGAGACCTAAGGGCATGCCTGTGCTTGAAACTGCATTTTGTGTATCCATTCTTAGTGATCCTCAGCACATTGCACATACCCACCATTCTGTTACTTTCTGATGAAAACATAGTCACGACAAATGCATTTGTGATGAAAAACATAGTAACTACACATCAATGCCATGTTGTGAAAGGAGCAGATGGCGTTCTGGTCAGAAATCTCATGGCTCAGTGCTTTGAAAATGTGCTGTAGCCACTCTAGGTGAAGGAAATCCAGGTTCCTGTTCAAAAAAGGCTGACCATTGGAAATTATACTGTTTGACCCATACAAGTTCTTTGTTTTTGTTAGCAACTGACATGTTGAAAATGTCAATACACAGAAAAAACCCCACATTTGTAATTACTGGAAGGTTGCAGAGATGCACATGATTGCAGACCAGACTACAATAATTTTCAAGTATTATGTTTATGTTGATAAATGTATCTGAGAAGGGAGAAGGACTTAGCAAAATGAAAAATATCAAAATAGTTAGGTCATTCCGTAAACATCAAAAGCAGCCTAACAGTCAGGAATACATACTCTTTTGAGTGCTGTGCTATAATGAAATAAAAGCCATTAAGTACAATAACTGAGTAAAACACATCAACTTTTGATACTCATGAAATCATATTAATGCCACCTTGGCCATAGCCTCTGAATGAGTATGTAACCAAGTTTCCTGATTTGTGAGGTTGGTCCTAATACCATTGACTGGCACAGTAACAATATAGTAAGGTCACAAAAATAAGAAAAACTTTTGCAAATATGTATGAAGCATATACTACATATTAATGTGTACACTCATAAAGATCATAATATTAGGAATCTTTTCTGATAGTCTTGATTTTCTATTCATATTTCAGAAATTAAATACACTTAGAGTTAACCCACAAAAGTTAGCGGAATTTCTTGCTGAGATCTCAGTTGTCTTGTCACAAAGCAGATTCAAACATTAAGGAGTTAACAATACTAATTTTGAAGCTTATCCTTAATGTGGGTGTTACTGGTTTGTTTGTTCTGGGGTTTTTTTCTGAACCTTACTGTGATGACACTTAAGAAAAGTACCTAAGTTCATAATATGAGCATGTTTTTAATGACATTTAAAAGAGTTGAGGTATGATTTCACCTCCCTCTTCTGTTTTCTTCATCACAGGAGTATATTTTACAGATTAATGACTCTGGAATATTGCTCTGGGTCATAGTAAATAAGTAGGTAGAGGGGAATACCTTTTCTACTTTATTCAAAATTTCTGCCTCTAAAGGAAGATACACAGTTGTTAAACAAAAGTCATTTGGCTGTGAAATGGCCTGTAAAGTCACTGAACTACTGTTTGCCAGACATGAAATTAAAGTAATTTATTTGCTTCTTTCAGTGTAGTGGCCAAGAACTATTCACTGTGCAAATCCAGAGTCTGCAAAAATAAATTTGTGACACAGATCCAAGACATGTTTCAATTTTGGGTGTGAAACTTGAGTGCTGCAAGGTGTGAGAGGTAGTTATCTCTACTATAAAGAAATAAATCAGTTCTCCTACTTTTCAAATTTGGAAGGAAAGAAAAAAAGATAAATTGTGCCTTGCAAACTTTGGGATTTTGACTAATTAAAGTAGCACCTCTCTCCCTGGATTGGGTGTACTCTTAGCAAGTTTGCAGATGACACCAAGACAAGTGGTGCCGTTGACATGCCTGAGGGACAGGATGCCATCCAGAGGGACCTGGACAAGCTCAAGGAATGGGCCCCTGTGAA
>NW_010556798.1:6612-23559 GCF_000687285.1 Phaethon lepturus
GATTGAACCCCTCTCCTATGAAGAAAGGCTGCGGGAGTTGGGGGTGTTCAGCCTGGAGAAGAGAAGGCTCCAGGGACACTTTATTGCAGCCTGCCAGGACTTAAGGGGGGCTTATAAGATGGGGACAGACTTTTTAGCAGGGCTTGTTGCAAAGGACAAGGGGTAAAATTTTTTAACTAAAAGAGGGTAGATTTGGACAAAAGATAAGGGAGAAATTTTTTCATAGTGAGGGTGGTGAAACCCTGGCACAGGTTGCCTAGAGAGGTGGTACATGCCCCATCCCTGGAAACCTTCAAGGTCAGGTTGGAGGGGGCTCTGAGCAACCTGATCTAGTTGAAGATGTCCCTACTCACTGCAGGGGGCTTGGGCTGGATGACATTTAAAGGTCCCTTCCAACCTAAAGAGTCTATGATTGTATGAATGTAAATACATTAATATAATCACTTGGGTTTGAGGCCATGTGTGTAATGGGCTGCTTGTACTGATGTGGAGATTGTATATAGGCAGTGTTCTCCAACCACACCCAGACATTTAGTTCTGAATCTCAGAGGACCAGGTGACTCATGTGATGTATCCACCATAGATTTCTACCAGCAGCTGGGAGGCTCATTCCCATCACTGTGCGGACACAAGGGGCTGTGCAAACTCTTCCTGACCTGCTTTGGCAAAATCAGCCCAGCCAGAGCAAATATCCCTTGCTGTTGGTTTGGAGTCAGCAAAGCTGACCTTGCCTGTGTGAAAGGTTCGTGTGATCTCCCCAGATGGCGGGGACGGCAAACTGCACCAGAATGGCAACAACAAGCAGTTTGGGGACAGGTATATATATATACAGCCACATCATCTGTTTGCTGTGTAAACATCGTGTCTGCCACCTGTACTGGCAGTGATCTGGGATAATAAGAACACACTTCACAAACAAAATATGCTCTTTGGACAAAAACACTCCTGCACACCTACACTAGTGGTTGCTTTTACATTTTCCCCATTGTGATTTTGGAGTATGGCTTGATATTGACACCACACTGGTGGCACAATCCTTACAGTAAATGTGCTCAGATTGGTGCAGTGTATACAGACTTTCACACCGTGGGACAAAGTCCTCCTTTGAAATCACTTGAAAACAGATTTAGTCCGGTGCACCCTAGACCTATGCGCATACAGCATTGCAGGCAATCATAACAATGACCCTTTGGAATTCCACAAAACATTTGACTTGGAGAAGTCTGTAGTCTGTTCTTTTTAAAGGTTTGCATAACTGTTCTGATGCAATTTACATTTCATGTATGTTATGTGACAGGACTTTGCATTGTGTGGAATACTTGTGTGTTTGACAGATATTTTGTGTATTCATATTAATCGAATATTTAACATCAGTTCATATTTCAAGAATAACTTACATGTGTATATGCAAAGAAATTGTACTGCCATTGAGGTAGCATAATTTAGTTTGTTAGCTGTTGTGGATGTTGGATAACATGTTGGATGTTGGAAAACATTACTGTTTGAATTATATTCCTTTCTAATCTTTCTAATGAACTATTTCCTACATCAAAAAGGGGCATCTTGCCAACTTTGTACCCATCAGGCAGTAACCACTGGCTTTTGTTGCCTTCACTAAGATTCTGTGCGATTCTCTGAAGGTCCAAAAAAGGCCCCATCCCACACTGCCTGTTGTTTAACTTTTTATTGAATATCCATCTGAACTTAAAGTAGACCTGGAATAGTATGGAACACTGTCTATCATTTTTTATTTACCTAATAATAGCCCTCAGTTTTCTCACCCTTCAATCAAGGCAGAGTACAATAGACACACAGACAAGAACTGTCAATGGCATATTAAATCTTGTAGAAACTTGTATTTCTAGGGAAGTAATGTGTCTGTCTTTGTCAGTATTGAGCCATTGCTGTTCTCTGTGGTGCCAGTAACGATAGACCTGATGCTGGTCTGAAATATTAGGTTGCAGTATAGACCACCCTCTTCACTTAGTTGGTCTCATTAGCTAGATCTGGGCAGTTTTTCATTCGGTGTTTCTAGCCTGTCCTGCATCCTGCCCCACTGCTTTGTGTATGCACCCGAGGGGGCCATGTCAGTCCTGTGGCCACGGCTGAGTAATTTATGTGGAGCAGAAAGTGAGCCGTGAGATTGATGCCACTGAATAGCCTTAGGACTTCCCTCCATGCCAGGGCCTGCCCCATCTCTAACAGATGGAGCTGTTGCTTTGTCCTGCCTGGGGAATGGATGCCTCCACTCCCTGAGATGATAACCTGCACAAGTATCTCAGTGCTCTGCTGGAGGAACGGGTCAGGTCATTAAGGATGGTCACCTCCCTCCACCATCCACTGTGTCCCTTGCATCTAAGGACTGAAACAGCAGAAGAATGGAAGTTTGGAGACATCTTGCTTTGCAATCATCCCTACTCTTTGAGGTGTGCTGTCCAGTTCTGCCCAGCACGGCCTTGCAGATGTATAGCCCTGAAGATGCTATTGTAGTCAGATCCAGCTTGTCCCTCATTTGGGCTATATTTTACCATCAAAGGAGAGGTACAAGCCTCCGTGGTTTCTTGTGGTAGGTTTTGATTTAGGATGGGGAGGAAGTTGATTATTTCATTCTACAAGAAAATATCAATTTATAACAAAGTCTTAGTTGAACATAATATGATTTTCTCCAATTGATATCATAAAATGAGATCGTGTTTGTCTTCTCTAAATTTGTTTTCAAGCATTGTACATAACAACAGAAGAAGGGGAAAAAAAACTTATTAGGAAAAAGTAATTTTGTGATGAAAACTTGTTCTTTTTGTTTAATTATTATTATTGGGATGCTGTTGCAGAGAGAGTAACCTTAATTTTACTATTCATATATATGTATATTATCTGCATTGTAAATCACATGGAATTGTTCAAAGAGAAAATCAGGATCTAAATAAACCAGAGTTATTGCCGTATACAACACTCAGCAGTAGTGGTTTATTCTTGCAATCCCAGGCCTCTGTTATGACCTTCGCAAAATACCTGCTCAAAAGTCTGTGCTTGCTTATTTCATCATCATCAGCTCATACACCCTTTCCAGACAATTCCTCCTACATAGATTTACCAGCCTTTTTTTAAGTAAAAACGTAAGACAAAAAAAGCTCTTTGGAATCAATCCTTCATAATTTATTATAAATTCAAAATTAATTTCTAAATTTGTTTCCAAAACTGAGGCAGGTCTTCATTGCTTTGCCATGAAGTGAAAAAACACACACAAACACTTTACACTTTATTAGCTTTACTGTTTCAAATATGTGGCTGACTGAAAACAATTCAGTTGATCTCGTATGTGTTCATAAGTAAATGACACACGTCACCCTCTAGATTCTCTTTTTTTAAAAGTGGATCAAAATTTCTACTTTTTATATTGCTCTATTTAGATGGATTTTGCCATAAGCTATGTCAGTCACTGTATATATAACAAAATATTGTCCAGAGAGACACAACTGGCTAATTTCTGTTTAACTCTAATGTTCTGACAAGTGACCATGATATTAAACATACATAAACTATACAGATTGCTGAAGGAAGACAAAACCTGAGGTGATCCATCTGGCATTAATCAGCGCTAAAACAACCATGGAGACCTCCTTTGAAATTACAAATGGCATACCAGACCTGAAATTGGTTCAGAAGTGGCTGACCACTGACCATCAGAGTCCATCATATCTGACATATCATCATGGTATTAAATGTTCATTTTTCTGAAGTTCAGTTTGAAGGATGCATTTGAAATAATTTAATAACTTAGTGGCTTAACCGCAGCCAGCAACTAACTACAAAACAGCAGCTCACTCATTCCACCCATGGTGGGCGGGATGAGAGAGAGAAACAGAAGAGTAAAAGTGAGAAAACTCATAGGTTGAGATAAAGACAGTTTAACAAGTAAAGCAAAAGCCATGCACCCAAGCAAAGCAAAACATGGAATTCATTCACCACTTCTCACCGGCAGGCAGGTGTTCAGCCATTTCCAGTGAAGCAGGGCTGCATCATGTGCAATGGTTACTTGGGAAGACAAATGCCATCGCTCTAAACATCCCTCTTCCTCCCTCTTCCCCCAGCTTTATATGGCCAGCATGATGTCATATGGCATGAAATGTCCCTTTGGTCAATTTGGGTCAGCTGTTCCATTTATGTCCCTTCCCAGCTTCTTGTGCATCCCCAGCCCACACACTGGTGGCGTGATGTAAGGAGCAGAAAAGGCCTTGACTCTGTGTAAGCACTGCTCAGCAAGAACCAAAACACCCCTGTATTACCAACACTGTTTTCAGCACAAATCCAAAACATGGTTTCTTACTAAGTACTATGAAAAAATTAACTCTACCACAGCCAGAAACAATGCAAGAGGCTATGGGTTCTCCATATGTGGACATGTTCCAAATGTGACTGGGCAAAGACTGCAGCAACCTCCTTCTTTTATCTAAAACAGAAGATTGGGTGGGACCTTTAGAGGTCATCTAGCTGGACGGTCAGCTGGGACTGACAGCCAAGGTTCCTTTCAACCTGAAGTATTCTGTAGTTCCATGTGTTAATTTATATATTACTCAAGAGCCATCATTTATTTGTGTGTTATTCAATATTCACGTAGTACATGACAGTTAATGATCTCTTCTCTTTGAACATCTGTTCTGTCTCCCCACATACTTCGCCTTCTTCGCCAGTGTCCTCAGTAATGTTATGGTGCACCCATCAGGCAGTTCCAAGTTCCCTTCTTGGGAAGTGGTATACTAGAATAGTTTTCTTGTGCAAAACACTTCTTAATGCATCTGTTTGCCTCTATACTGTCTCTATCTATTTACACATACAGGTCATGTATGCATTGTCCCACGCCTCATCAGGACAAAGATTACACCTTTTACCATTTCCCACAGCTGAGGAGAGATCCACCTCAGCATTATACTCACCCCCACAATCTTGGTGGCAGCAGCTTTCAGTTGGGTTGTGTTGTGTTAGCAGCTCCAGTTTGCAGCAGCCAGATGGAGATCAAAAGTGGAGCGTTTTTTGCATTTCACATTCCCACTGGAGTGACTCTGTTTTATAGAGGCATTGTCAGAACGTATGTTCTCCATCTCAAGTGACATTTCTAAGCACTGGGCTACCCAGGATGGAAGGTCTTTTCTGCTCTTGTTTTGTCCATGATTCTTATCCTGGACTCCCAAAAATCCAGAGAGGTGTAATTAAAAAAGATATATTTTTGTTTCACTTTTCCTATTTCTATGTTTCACTGAATATCTCTTCACTCACTGCGCATTTTCTAATGTTACTTCGAAAGTGTTTCCTTTGACTACATAAACTTAAAAAACAGACTTCTTTTCCCTTGCTACCTTCTGCTTTTAAATTTATTTAAAAAATAAAACAGTAACTGTAACAAGTACAGATTTATTTTCTGCCTATACATACTATCTTCTTGGCAAACAATTCTGAATTTTATAAGCAACAGACTGTCTGTAACCACATCTTATTGGTTAATAAACTGATATTGCACATCTAAAGTTTTACAGGTATAATCTAATCTCAATTTGGCTTCCCTTATATATAATTCTTACTTTTTATCTCATGGAGTTCAGAATTTTTGGAGCAAAATCATACTAGCTGTGATAGACAAGTATGTGTAAAATCAGGGTTTAGCGTATATTTGATATTTCACTCAGCATCTGCATAATGTGTTTGCTTTACATGGGTGCTTTCCACATTTAAATTTTACAGCATATACAGAAAATGTATGAAGTCAGATGTAACTGACACTTCAGTGGAATGAGTTCCTGTTCTCCACCCCCTAAAACAGAAATATCTGCAATCATAGACTGTGGGGTCGGACATGGGAACAAGGAAAGAAATGAATCCTTCACTCAGGCTGTAAAATATTTGTATGCAGCCAGGCAAATGTGATATCTTCTGTTTTGTGTCTTGCATGGACAACTTTCTGGGAACAGAGAGAGGGAAACAGTTGGTTGCAGCAGATGTTCTTCATTACTTTCTCCACTGCTTTATTCCCTTTGCCTTTGTACTTTTAAAAAAAAATTCCTGATTTCTTTTTTTTAGAATTCCTCTTGATTTTTAAAATATTCAGTCAAATTAAAGCGCTTTTTATTTTGCACATAGAGACAAAAACTCAATAATTATTAAAGATTAAACAAATAAAGCAAGCTGACACATATCTTTAGGGATATATTTCCTGTTCATTCAGCATCTAATGGATGAGATTTTGTTTCTTAGAAATTTGGGATTTTTTCCAGTTTTATCTTAAAGCTAAAACTAACTTATCAATACCTTGAAATGTAACTGTTCTGTAAACTGGCAGCAACACAATCAATGGTTTTAATTTCTTGGGGCACATGAAGAAATAAAATGGTAGACATGAATTACTATTTTTGCTGTTGATACTTCCCCAGTGTTGAGAAACTTGGTACAACCCTGAGCCACAGCTAAAACAGTGTTTTCTTTTCCTGCTTATACAGCACAGCACAGACTCTCATTGAACTTACCTGGGAAAGGAAACAAAGAGAATATGCATCTAGATAAATCTCAGAAGAAAGAAATCATACAAACACCTCTAAACTGCTTCCAGACCCAAATCACGTCGACCTAGCGTCTCACATCTCTATGGAGAGGGGGATTTCAGCTCAGTTCACTACAAGTATGTCCATGTTGTTCCCTGTCAAAGTAGCTGTGAGGAGAACTTTCAAATCCATAAATGTACATTAAGGACATATCTCTTCCTGCCTTTCAATGAAGTACAGAACACATTTCGGAACTCTGCAAGTCTTCATCGCAAAGGTAACGACATTTGATAGCTCAGTGCATACAGTTCAAGTGACTTCCAGAGGTGGTGTGGAGACAATGCAGTTTAACCCTTGGAATTCAGATTGTATTTCAGTATTGGTACTTAAGGAGGAAAAACATAATCAATAGTCTTAGTTATACCTGAAAGTTCGCCCCCATCACATCTCGAAAACAGAGTAGGCTGGAAACCCATGACAGCATATTTGCAGGGTGCCTTTTCAGAGCAGAACTGTGCATTTACCACTATATAAATACCACAAATTAGCATAAATCAATACCAATGCTGGATTTTCTTCATAAGGGGCATCCTGCCTGTAAGTACCTCCATTAATAGTGTAGGAATGCCAATACAATTACACATGACCTCTTGAATATTACTACTTCCAAGCCTTTTATCTGATTAAAAACTGACAATCTATGCCAGAAGAAGAGATGCTGATGATGTTATTGAAGTCCAGAACTGAAAAAAAGTTTGGTTTATTACTTTATTATGAGAATACTTTCATGAAAACACTCAGTTTCTTGGTATTTTGATTATCTCTCCATTTAATTTGCATTTCATTTCGTTTCATTTCATTTCATTAAAACTCACCTACTTCAGTTCTGTACTCTGTTTTTTAAGCTTAGTTGCTCTGTCTGCATTTCCATGATTTGTTCTATACAAAAGTATTGATTTAATCAAGAACATGAAATTCACTTCAACTAACCATGACTTTAATGCTGCAATATCAATGATACAGCATTGTACTGAAACCCATTTTCAGAAAATGTTTATTGTGAGCACTAGTTATTTGATCAAGACAAATATTTTGTTGAGCTTCACTGCTTCATTCAGTTTTGATTTTGTTTAATACCAAAAGTATGTACTTCTTCTCTGTCTTCTACAGATATAAAGCTGTTTCAATGCAAGTTGAGAAACTCTTTGTACAATTGAAACAGAAATGAATTTTGCATAAAATATCCTGGCAGGGATTACCTTAGAAAGTTACCTTGCAAATATTTGTATTGGAAAATTAATTTATATTACAACTTTCCTCTGTGTGTTTCCTTTGTTTGTTTCCTTAATGTATTTAATGCATAACCTAGGGAGGACCCAGACTGGAAGGAATCTCTCTCTGTGTGCATACATTTGTACATATAGGCATAAATGAAGCTTGAGGTGTTCTTAACCGCATTTCAGAATGAATGAAAACATAGCAGTGGGTTATTTCATTATCTTGATGGACAGGTATTTATCACCAGCCACTGAAGATTGTCTTCTCAGGCACAGTTTCATTTTTTTATTATACAAAAAATATTGTACAAAACCAGGTGGTTTAATGATGGTTTTCTGGGGGCATTCTCACCTTCTTTCTTAAATTCTCTTTTAATAAGGAAAGGTTTAGAAAGTATAAATCTAGCCTACGAGCTGTGCCAAAAGCTACGATACTTCAGTTACAAATGCAAAAGTCAAGTTTATCCTTCAGTTCTTACTGTGGTGTTGTGGGATATCAGGGCTGTGCCTGTGTGCACGCTGAGACCGCTCAAGTTGTTAATTCCCTGGGTAGCTTGGGAGCGCCCAGGAGGTCATCTGCAAGGGTGAGACAGTGGCCTGGCTGGAAACAGTGGATCAACATGGAATGAGGTGCTGAACTCCCAGCCACCTTCACAATTAAAAGGTTGACTGATTGCTGCAGATGCTCTCCACGTGGGAGCTTTGGACTGTTCCAGACAGTGTCCCAGGCAGTTCCTGCTGTGCCCAGTCCTCCCACTTGTATGTGTAAATGCATTGAGTAACACCCAGGTGGATTGACCCGGAGGTGCTCAGGCAGCTCCTGGTGCAGAAGTGATCAACTGTTCGCTGATCAGATATTTAAGTCGAGTCAATGGAAACTTTCTGCAGATGCAGAAATAGCCTTGCAGGGCAGCCTTTTGTAGTTAGGATCTGTAGGAGATGTTTTGCAGGTAAGAACAGCAATAGTGAGGGATCATGCACATGCTGGGGTGGTCACATGCAACCGTAAACATCTGCGTTATAAGAACGGAGCAAAACAACAGTTTGAGGAGGTTCTCCTGACTCAGCTGAAGATGTCATTGAGAGCACCCTTGCAACAGAGGCTTCCATCGCCATTTGGAAAGCAACCAGCCATCCTCTCTGAGCCATTTTCCAATTCCCCACACAAACACTACCCAGTGCCGAACCCCCTGTAATTAATGTGGGGGTTTTTAGCAAACACTGTCCATAGGTGTCTGAGCAAGACAGCTTATGAGCAGGATCAGCTTAGGTTTTTATGTCAGTGTGAAAATATTCATGAAATGTCTGACATAAAGACAGTCCTTCTTCTGGCAATTTTTACTTGTATTTTTTCTTCTTTTTGGACAGGTTAGAATGAAAACACATTTGTCTTCTTAGACAGCTAGTCTAAAAATCCTAACAGAGTACATCAACACCAGAGATATGTTATCCAAGAGAAAACATGCTATCAAGCTGTCTTTGCATCTCTTTCTAGTCTGCCCAGTCAGCGGAAGCTTCCTCTTATTTTCATTTAAGCTAGGTTGAAAATAAACTCCTTAAGGCAGGGATTCATGAGGGCAAGATAGGTTTTTTGTTCAGCTGGTTGGTGTTTTTTAATTTGACCGTGCCAATTTGCTGTTATGTTACACTTTGGAGGTCCAGATAGCAGCAAGTGAAAGGGATAAGACAGGTAAAACAACTTAAATTGTTGATGTCCAACAAAGATTCAATTTAGTTCATTTTATTCTTTTCATTAACCAGGATATGCAAGCATCACCTTCTCAATTTCTTTTTTTTTTTTGTGTTTTTATAGAGTTGTTTTAATAGAAGTTGGAAGAAGGGTGATGCTGCAGAACAACTTTCTGAAATCTAAACACAGACGCCATCCAAGGTGTTGAATTCATCCATTTTGTAAATTGTGCAGAAATGTACCTTCTGTGAAATGTACTTGGAGTCCTCACAGCCTGGGATGCTTCAGTCTGGAAAAGAGACAAAATAAAAGAATACAGCGAGGGTCTATAAAACACTGAATGACTGGGACAGAGTGAACAGAGATTTATTGTTCACTGTCCCTTCCAGTAGAGGAACTAGGAGGCATCAAATGATTTTAAGGGGTAACAGATGCAAAACAACTTCCTAACATGCTTTTTCAACATTTTATGATTAATTTGTAAAACATCTTGCATAATAGGTTGTGACTACACTTTTCTCCAGGAAGTAACTCTGCAAATTCATGGGAGGAAAATCTATTGACTGTTGTTACCTACAATAACATTGCTGTCAGCTCAAGGAGTTCACTGCAGCCTGGAAGAGCTGTCAAGGAGAGATCATTGCATGCTTCCCTTGCTTGCCTCACTCTGGTATTTTCTACGTTATTTTCTATAGGCTCTCACTTTCGGGGAGTGGAGAATGAAAACAGGGCTTGACAGCCCTTCTGCCTAATTCAACACAGCAACATTTATGTTTTTACCTCTTTCTCTGCTTGCCAGTTTCAGGAACAGTTATGTGATTTTCCTTCAGAGCAATCTGTGTCGTGAACTACTGGAACTTTACAGCAGTGGCATAATCGAATTCTTGCAAAAAACCCCTTGTGAAGTATATCTGCATTACCAGTCTATTTCTGGAAAACACTGGTGTAGTAGAAATGTCTTTAAGGAAAGACTTTTATCTTCCTAACTTTCTGCAAAACTCATTGTGGTTTGTAGGTCTTATAGACAAAGTAATTGATGACACCAGTAAATGCCAGCTACTGTTTTCCTTTAGACCAAATAAAGACAAAGGGTTTTCTTTTGCAAACAACAAGCAGGCTGATATTGTAGAAAAGCCAGGCACTTTTCATCTTTCTTATAAAGACATTTTCCAACACCTTGATAGAGTTACTTAAACTGGGATATAAATAGAAACCAAAAAGCCACATTATTGAATGCTGTTGTCCTAATTTTTAAAAGCCATCTGCTCAGATGGAATTAAATGCAACAGATTAGGTGACTAGAGAACAAAGAGATGTCAATACCTTTGAGAAAGCTTCACAAAAATCATCAGACCTGATAAGGAAGCCATTTCAAGTCTTCATTGATGGCTCACTCTTTAAAAAAACAAATCAAACAGAGGCTAAAATCTTTGGAAGTATGGCTAAAGAGTAAAGCTTTCATTTTGAGCAGTATTTGAGTATGAATAATTTCATAATATTTTTAATAATAAGTCATGCATAGTCCATTAGATTAGATATCAGTACATAAAGATGTTTCTGAAGTTATCAACAAGATCTTGGTATTCGGGAGGCATAATAAACAAGACCATGAGTAAAACACGCAGATTTTAGAATAAACTACTCTCCCATGGGAGATTCCTAGACCTGGCAAAATTTATAAATTTACATCTGGACTACACATTTTTGAAAGTGGGCACAGGAGCGGGGACTGTGCATCTCTTCATTTGATTAACAATATCTTTGCTTTAAGTCCTTTCACAACACACATATTCTGAAAGACTTATAGTCATACTCTGTGCTGCAAGTGCATTAAAAATCACAGAATCACAGAATCATCAAGGTTGGAAAAGACCTTCAAGATCATCAAGTCCAACCATCAACCCAACACCACCATGCCCAGTAAACTATGTTCCAAAGTGCCACATCTACATGTTTTTTTGAATATTTCCAGTGATGGTGACTCTACTGCCTCCCTGGGCGGGCAGCCTGTTCCAATGCTTGACCACTCTCTCTGTAAAGACATTTTTCCTAATATATAATCCAAATCTCCCCTGGTGCAACTTGAGGCCACTTCTTCTCATCCTATCACTAGTTACTTGGGGTAAGAGACCAACACCCACATCACTATAACCCCCTTTCACGTAGCTGTAGAGAGCAATAAGGTCTCCCCTGAGCCTCGTTTTCTCCAGGCTGAACAACCCCACTTCCCTCAGCCACTCCTCATAAGACTTGTGCTCCAGACCCCTCACCAGCTTTGTTGCCCTTCTCTGGACACGCTCCCAGCAACTCAATATCCTTCTTGTAGACAGGGACCCAAAACTGAACACAGGATTCGAGGTGTGGCCTTGCCAGTGCCGAGTACAGGGGCACGATCACTTCCCTACTCCTGCTGGCCACACTAGTGCTGATACAGGCCAGGATGCTGTTGGCCTTCTTGGCCACCTGGGCACACGCTGCTGGCTCATTTTCAGCTGTGTGTCAACCAGCACCCCCAGGTCCTTTTCTGCCGAGCAGCTCTCCAGCCACTCCCAAAGTGCAGAACCCAGCACTTGGACCTCATACAGTTGACCTCAGCCCATCGATCCATCCTGTCCAGATCCCTCTGCAGAGCCCTCCTACCCTCCAGCAGATCAACACTCCCACCCAGTTTGGTGTCATCTGCAAACTTACTGAGGGAGCACTCGATCCCCTCATCCAGATCATCAATAAAGATATTGAACAAGACCGGCCCCAGAACCAAGCCTCGGGGAACACCGCTTGTGACCGGCCGCCAGCCAGATTTAACGCTACTCACCACAACTCTCTGGGCTCGGCCATCCAGCCAGTTCCTCACCCAGCGAAGAGTAAACCTGTCTAAGCCACGAGCCGCCAGTTTCTCCAGGAGAATGCTGTGGGAGACGCTGTCAAAGGCTTTACTAAAGTCCAGGTAGACAACGTCCACAGTCTTTCCCTCATCCACTAGGCGGGTCACCTGGTCATAGAAGGAGATCAGGTTGGTCAAGCAGGACCTGCCTTTCATGAACCCATACTGGCTGAGCCTGATCCCTTGGTTGTCCTGCACATACCCTGTGAGCACCCTCAAGATGAACCACATTCTCAAGTCAAGAAAGTTTCAGCCTGAAAAATGAAAAACTGTTGAGCCATGTGGGGCTAACACAGCCCCTGGGAGACCTTTGAGGTGGCTGTGTATTCTCCTTCACACTGTTCAGAACCAGCTGAGGTGTTCCTGTCAGTCTGCATGATGCTGAGCTCTAAGCTTTTTCCCTGCATGGCATGACAGGACTCCACATCTCCCGATACTCCAGAGATAATCCTGGGCAGAAAACCTGTGGGAGAGAGAAAGGAGGAAAAGGACCCATCTGTTCCTCTCCGATTCTTCAGGCAACAGAACTGATTGGGTGGAAATGGAGAACTGACAGGTAAATTTGAAAGAAACAGGTATGTTATGCTGCCTTTCCAAAAAAGATGAAGAGTGCTGAGAAGGAGGTGCCATGCTTAATAACCACAGTGGTCATGATTAATGTTTTGCTGGAGATGATAAATTGCAAGAAGAGCAACCTGTCCTAAATGAAAATTAAATATGGGTATATTTGAAATGTGCTTTGCTCTCTCAAACCATAAAACCCAAGATTTCCAACATATCAATGGAGATACCCATTGCACTGATGGTGGATCCCTTGAGTATTACAATTTTTATAGTTGTGAAAGGTTTGTTACTGATGCAAATTGTGTCCATTACAACCATTTGGCTTTGGCACCACCAATAAATCCATCTGCATAGCTTGCAAGAAGCATTTTTTGCTACCAAATATATATGCAAAATCTCCTGGGTTTAGACCCATTGTCTGTCCCACAAACAGGGTGAGGAAGGAAGGAGCTGCTAATAAGAGCTCCTGAATTCACCATTGTTTTAATGAAAAAATTGAAAAATTTAATGTACCAATACCACTATAAAAATTATTCTGTATAATAGACCTTTTTCCTCTACAAGTATGAAAATCTACATATAATTTTAACATGTACCTGATGTTAAATTATTTCCTAAGCAAAGAACTGCAACCAGTCCACCACCCTCTATACCAAGAAATGGTAAATGAACAGGTGGCTTACCGGTAGTTTTTCCTTGTACAGATGACAGTGAAACAGCTTTTTTCAGTGGCAGGCAGTACAGCTTAAGTTTGGAAAATACAGCTTCTCAGAGATATAGAATGTTCCCAGATTTTTTAGAAGTCTTTTCTCCTTACACATATTGTGAAATTTCCCAACTCCTTGTCTTATTTTTTTGTTTTCTTTCAAAATGAGACACTTTCTGTCAAAAGGAATAACATGATAAATATATTTCTTATAAAAATAAGGAAGAAAATATCTTCCGTTTGAACACCTCCTCTTTCTTTTTTTGTCCAGCATTTCTAAAACAAATTTTGCTCATTTGATTCAAAATTCAAAACATTGAATTCCGAGCAAGAGAAGTGTCTTGCTTAAGTTATTTTGCTGTCTTATCTTTGGTCTTTTCATACAGATTCTGGCACTTAGGACTCAAGGACAGACGTGCCATGGATCTGCTGGGGTCAGATTGTTGTAAGGACAGAGTCATATAACTTCCTTTTCTGCAAGTGCAGCTTCCGTCTCGGTGTGCTACATGCCTCCCCTCACACTCCTTCCTTGAACAACATGCACCTACCATAGACACAAACACGCTGCTTGGCTGCTTCGTTTCTGAAGAGCCAAATTTTGCTGTTCCAGAAATGCGCATTTCATTCACTGCTCTTCTGCCAAAATACCAGTTGTCTTGCAAATACATCATGGGAAAGCTTCACCCTTTGCCCAGTCTCTCTGACCAATAGGTTGATTAGAGGTTGCTGTTGAACAGTGAACATAAGGAACGATTATTTTGCAATCAAATAAATATTCTAAGGGTAGAACTTTCATATATAACTGGTTTTACCTTCAGATAAGAATGGTCAAATTACAAATAAATACAGCTTCTGTGTTTTCTTAGCTACTTCTTCATATATATATTCATCTGCACAAATCTCATTCTGAAAACATGCACTATGTCTTTAGATTTCTTTGTTCCTCTCTTTTTCTCTGTGTGCTTTCATGATTAAGTGACATCAGCCTGACTGTGTGGAACAATTCACAGACTGACTGTTGTTTCAGGCTCTTTGCAAACTAGAGCAGCTATATTCATACTGTCAGTCATACATACAGTCAGTCAACTGACTTCATGGTTTGGGTTTTTTTTCCCTGTCACTGTCATAATTACACAATATCTCTGCTGTTGTTTTTGTAATGAAAGCTTTGGGCACTTAATTAGAAAAATTGCTTCAGTTGCTTTGTACATGCTCTAAAAAAAGTTTGACACTCATTTAAGATGGTATTTATCATAAGAAAAAAGAAAAGAAAGAGAAAGCACAACTACATTCCTGTTATCAGTTAAAGCTGGCTGAAGTAAGCTTCACATTCATTCCAACAATCAATGCAAAATGGATAATTAACATCCTTCCTTAGTCCACTAATGACATTTTTATGAACCTTGATTTCTCATCCCAGTCTTGGCAAAACCTTGCCCTCCATTGCAAGGAGTTTTAACATTTTGAAGCAGCTTAATGTGCCTTACCAACACAATTCTATTCGGTTTAACAGTTTTCAGGTTTCCGGAACCACAAGAGCAAGAAGGAATTCACATCCCTGAAGAGTTTAAGAGTATTCAGAAACCCCACACTGAAAGGCAAGACGATTTTTGTTTCAGATGTTGGGACAAACTTCAGTGAAAACTTAACCAACCTGTTCTTCATTAAAATCAAAACACAAGATCTCAGTAAATTATTAAGTGAAAAGTCTTCTATTTGTTTTGCATCTGTTACCTTGCATTAAAAGCACATTAACATGTACAAAAGGTGTGTGCATAGAGAAAAACAATATATGTTTTCAATGGAAATATTTAGCAATTTGACTGTAAGACGTCTTCCAGACTATAAAAATACAAAAATGTGAAAGAAAATATGGCCCGCATTTTAACTTAAGTAAACAAACTTCAAGAGACTTTGGTTCAATAATAACCGATTAAAGTTATGAATCTACTACTGAATCTGACAAGTGAATCCCCTGATCATTTTGGCAAAACATCATGGCCAACCCTGCTCAGAACAGTCCCATAAAAGTTATCAGTAGCATGAGGCTCGCTAGCCTTGTTACCTCGTGACCTTCTCTTTTCCCTCCTTTTCCCATGAAACCGTGCAGAAGTAAAGCAAGACCGTATTAGAGACAAGGACTACCTGAAGCTGAGAAGTCCTGAGCATCCCATTCCATGAGGGATGGAAAAACAGGCTTTTAGAGGAGGCTGGAAACCAGCTGATGCACATAGAAACTTGCAAAATTACTAGTCCTATTTTTAAATGGAGGCAATATTTATAAAATTTCAGTGATAAAGTGTGTAAATTAACCCTGATATGATCTACTGCCTGGAACACGTGGCACCAGGTGGCTGACAAATGAAGCACCAACACAGATATTCCAGGAACACCCTTAATCATAAAAATGCTGATGAAGATCTTTGAAGGAATTCAGAACTTATTATTCAGAATCTGGCAGTGAATTAAGATTTAATTTACTGCCTTTAGCACAGACAGTCCAAATTTATCAACATTAAAGCCAACAATCCAAGTGCCATGTCACAGAGGAGAATCCCTCCAACTTTGTAATTTTATATTTACTTAACAGCAAACGATGGGCCAAACATTGACAGTAAACTGCGACTTTAACATAGAAAAAGAAGCGGTCAGTTTCATAGAAACTCTAAAGAAAAACTGTATGGTTTTGTTAGTTGCTTTTTTGGTGATACAGGATCAGTAAAGAGCACCCATGAGTCTTAAAATCCATGCACTTTTCTCTGTTATTTTCTTTTAATCTATTGTTGGTCACCTTAGTTAGAGTGCATAAAATCAAACCAAAGTCCCTTCTAAAAGAGAACCAGTTCTATTTCATCACACATTGCCACTAAACATCAGATGTACAGCAAAGCACTGTGCAGTTTTCAGAAGCCCTTGACCTTGAAAGTCTCTGGAATACAGATCACTATGGCCTCAGTCTGCTCCTGGCGCTGGTTCCGCTCTTAGCACCGCCAGCATCTCTATAAACCAGTCTGTGTGTGCTTCATCTCCCCTGTGCTCCCACTTTGGTTTTGGCAGTTCCCCGTCTCCATTGTAGCTGCACGCTCCACGGTGACGAGTCAGACACTTGCTCCCTTCTGAGACCCCACCGAAAGCAGCTATCGTTTTGCCTGAAGCCGTGACAGACTCCGTTCTGACTGACTGATCCTGCAATTCACATCATTATTCTGCTTTTATCTTCGACAATTACACACAGAGACGAAACACGCTGTCGAAAGTTTGAAAATGAAACAGTGTGCTAAGATATTTTTATGGTG
>NW_010556799.1:0-3849 GCF_000687285.1 Phaethon lepturus
GGTCAGGTCGCGGATGGCACACGTGTTCTGTGCTGCCTCTTCCTTTTCTGGGTAACGCCACGTTCTTGCCCCGGGAATCAAGAGTAACTGCTGGACGCCCGCGTGGCCCGCCGGGCGCGGGCTGCTTCACCGGCCCGCCAGCAAAACCGTGCAAAGGACTTAGTTATGGAAACAGGCAAGGCCTCTAAAACTGGGAAACGGTTCTTAAAAGAGCTGCACTGGAATCGAGGTTTGGCAGCGTTAAACTCGTAGCGTAGTTGAGCTGGGGTTGACCTTTGCCGGTAGATGGGTCAGGCGTGCCGAGCCCCACTGAAGGGAGAGGGGTCTGTGTGTGTGTCTGAGGTAGAGCGTTAGTGCCGATGGGAGCAAATCTCGGGATTGAACCTTCCTGAATTGCACTCTCGTACAAACAGCACTGTCTGATGAATGCCACCTTCGAATTTCTATCTGTTGATAGAGATGCCAGTGCTTTTCGTTGTGGGTTGTTTTGGAGGAGACAAACAGGATGACTGTAAATACAAAGTACAGTTATTGCTGTCTTGTGAGAATCAGGTTTATCTAATAATCTGTGGATCAGATGGTCTGCGTTTTATTTTCAGTTCCACTGCTGACCAGCCCTGAGACCCTGATCTAGGCACCTCCCATGTTTCTGTTTCCTTACCCATCCTTTGTTGTTTTAAGACATAAACTGTTTACGGAAGCATCTTTCTATCTATTTATGTACACTCCATATTGGTTAGGGTGAATGAGGTAGCATAATAATGGATAACAACATAATAACGTCAGTACGGTATATTTGTGTCAGTCAGAATCACTGCAGTCTTTGAGGTCGTGGCCTATTAATCTGTCCCAGAAAACGGTATGCTAAGCAACTATGTAGGAAAATTTTACAGGCACTTAATCTATCTCTTTGCTTCAAAGCGAGGATTAGAATGAATACCTTCGTGTTTCTATAAATGTAGTAAGCAACTTGAGTGGGTGGCCAAGTTTTAAAATACAGCATATGGAAGATGTCTAAAAAAGAGCTGCATTTTGCCGTGAAGTTTCATTTTTAGGTCATGAAGCATAATGTGTGGTAAACAGCCAGTATTTGTGAATGAATGTTCTGATTCTTTGTAGTTCCTACTCCTTCGCCGTAATTGTTTATTGGTAGCAAAGTTGGAGCTTGTGTTTTTGAAGAATATGCTGCTGTTGCAGTTTTCTTTCAGAGATGAAAGTAGGCTACAAGAGTTGTGTGGTCTGAGACTGATGCACTGTGCCATGCTTCAAGTGAGGAAGCACGTGCTACTGCTAGTTGACCCCCTAAAGTAGAAAAAGCAGGAACTCTTAGATTTCTGAACTGCAGTAATTGAAATGGGACTGTGCACATCTAGAGTAGACTGCGAGCCCTTTGCTACGATGCCTCTCTGCCTCTAGAGCACCAGGTTGCAGTCATGCTGGCTAGACGCTTTCATGTATCTCAGAGGATCTTCCTGCTGGTGGCCAAGACAGTTGTAGCCAGCTGCTGTCCCTGACAGATGATGTCCTCTTGAATTGAATGGCCTGTTCGTGTCACAGATCCAGGTTTGAATTCTTTTACATGGTATCTGTCTGGCTCCACTAAAAATAAGGGATATGCCAGCTGTGTAATGTTCCTATTCATATGTCATACTTCTGTCCCCTACTCATCTCTCTTTCAGCACTTGTTGTCCGTTATCTTTGACTGTGTGTTCGCTTGCCCCCTTTGCATCTGTCAGAATGGGTGTTTTGTTCTGGCAGGTTCACAGTTTTGCAGGTTTTAAAGGGGGTGTTTTCTCTGCTCAACAGTAAAAAAGCATGTAAAAATACAGTTTTAGATTTAGTAGAATGTTGTCTTGTTGTTTCCCTTTTTTTTGCTTTGAATTAAATTTGCAGCAAGACTTAAAAGTACATCTTTTTAAGCTGAGTTTACTTCTAACTAAATATACAACATAAAGTTCTTTTAGCCTTGTCTTGGTGATAGCTTCATTTTCTTCAGCTGGATAACTGTGTCAGCATGCTAGTTTTCAATTTTGTAAGGCTATGAAATTTACTGGAATATATTTTTACCTATTCCTACAAGCATAGGTCCTGATAAAGTCATATACGTGAGCTGTCCCACTGGAACTGAGTGGATCACCAGCGGTGAGCAGATCAATGTCTACTTGCTCTTTGAACTTTGCTGTTCTTTTGCACATGAAGTCAAGCAGAAATAGACTCACTTGTCAAAGAAGTACATTAATTCAGTTGGCATAATTGGGAAGATGAACTCTTAGATAGTAGCCCAGCATGTGTGTACAAAATCTGAGGATACTATTTATGGTTCGCCAAGAGTCATTTATGTCACTGTAGTTGAGAATTTTTTTTTCTGTCTCAATTTATCACATTCTTAATGTAGTAAAAATAGCAGACTTCATTTTGTTAGATTTGAAACCCTGGATCAAGGTTTCTGCTGATGTGATTACAAATTTCTCTGCAGGGGATTCAAAAAGAACGTATTTCCTTAAGTCTTTACTCTTAGCTGATGATGAAATTTGTCTTGCCAGCGTTCTTTTTGTTAGATTGTTTAATACCTTTGTGCAGCTTTGATACTTCCAAATATGCCAATAGTAAGTAAAAATAATTTGCTTGTAATACTAGTGAGAGGGGTCATCAGTGCAGAACTTCGTTATTGCAGCAGAAATTTCCAAATCAAGTGGAGAGTAATGTGAGAGCAAACAAAAGGAAAGTCCTAGAGAGTGAAAGTGTCATATTTATAGCCTCCTCAGAAGCAAATATTGGCTAGAAGTACTTTGGATTTCAGGAATATATTACTGTTCGTTCGTTCACGAGGTTGTACCACTGAGATGATGACTAATCATAAAGTACAAATTAATTATTTGAAATTCTACACCAGAATCATGTGTATATGATGCACTGCATAAGGAAAAAAAAATTTCAACTTGTTGGATTTAGGCTTCCTCTTCCTTACCTTTCAAATGTTGTACATTCATTAGACATGTAGCCCTTTAATGAGACTCATTTTAATGTAAAAATATACACCTTTCAAGTGTCCATGCTCTGGATTGTTTTCCAGTATTAAAAGCTGTTTATAATTGCAGAAGTATTCAACTACTTGGATCCCATCTCTGTTGTCAGTAGAACCGTAGTTGCATCAGATCCATTGATTGTACCTCATTAAGATCTCCCAGCTGTTACTTAATATCCTCTGTATAATTCTTTGGGGAGAGGTTGGGTTATTTTAAAGATGATCTACCAGGAAAAAATCAGACTGGGTTCCACCCTTCACATAGCTGAGGACCCGTCACAGTAGCATCACAAGAAATGCCTCCTTCCCTAGCAGTACTGTGGTATTGCGGTTTTGCAAAAGAAGGTCCTTTTTTGTATCATCATTGTTTTAAAAGTTTAAAGTAGGTTGGCTAGGGTTTATTTTTGGGGAGTGCCACTGAATGGCTTAGTTGACAGACTGTGGCTCTCAGAGCAGGTCCTGCAACGGCTTGTCAGTACTCTTCTTCCATTGCTGAGGTTTGCAGTGTGGACCAGGTCTGGATGTTCCATGTTCTCATAGGTCTCATTGTGCACATCTTCTCTGGTCTCAGCAGAGGTTGAAGAAGCTCTGTAATGTCTGCAGACTTCATGATAACCCAGCTAAAGTCTTCCACTAAGTTCTGTCTACTTCCATGAGGTATTTTAGGAATGCTAAGTAGCATGGTATTCTGTAAATACAGAGATAATTCATGCAGGTTTTGGAATGTGACTGTGGTGCTTGCTTTGAGGAAAATAAATGTAGAAGCACGAAATAACTCAAAAATTCAGGAGACAGTATCAGAAAAATGGGAAATCTAGGGAAAG
>NW_010556799.1:3880-16317 GCF_000687285.1 Phaethon lepturus
ATTAAATCTGACTTTCATAGTAGATGGTGCTTCTGATAGTACATAACTCCAACAACTAGCAGCCCTCAGTTGGTGTCTCCTTCAGTATTGTGAGCAGCTTGCACATGTCACTTGACCTAGATGTAGGCATCCTCCATCCTGCAATGGAGGCAATCCTGTCTTATGAATGAGCATGTCTTCTGTCACATGGCCAGGGGCAGTTTGTGCAAGATGAAGGGTACTTCAGTCATTTCATTTTACAAGCACTAATTCAGTGGTACTTGCATGCAAGTCCTGCTGCAGAAGCTTTCTTCAGGTACATGATGGAGCAGAGGCTGCAGGTGTTCTCAAGCACTGTCACCTGGGGTGACAGACCTGCCCTGTTACTTGCTCCTTCTGCAGATCTGAGGGGCCTTCAGGAGCAGAAATAGATGGTGGTTTGAGTGAATTGTTTTGGCCATGAGATAGGCACCCCGCCTTAGATAAATTTGCCCTCCTGGTATTTTGCATCATGAATTCTCTTCCTTCTCAGGAACTGAACGCAACATACAATTTCTAAACCACACAGGCCATCAAAAACAATACCAAGGTGTTGGAGACAAAATTTCTACCAAATGACAAGTCCTGGTTTGCATCTTAGCAAAAACTGAGTAATTAGCAGATAAACCATTTCTGTGTTGCACAGTATCTTGGTTAATTTCATTATGCAGTGGTCTAGTTCTCTGTTGATTTTGGCTAGATGAGTACATTTTGGAGTTGGGGTGTTTCAGGCTGACTTGTCAGCTCTGTGCAAACTCTACCTGTCTGTCATTTTGGCATGTTTGAAACAGTGTTGTGAAACTCTAGCTCACCTGAGTCAGACTTTTTGCATTTGGTAAGAAGTGTAGGTGTGGATGTATGTATTATTTTCCATCCCCCCTCTCCTTGTTGTTTACCTTTGGTGTACTGTTTGTAAGCAATAGCTGGTAAATTCCTGCAGTAGTTCACAGAGATAAGCTGTGGGTGACTGCATCTTCATTGCAGGTGGGGACCTATATGTCACTATGGTAAGGCCAGGCAAAGTTTGGCCAAGGACTGAGTTTGACGTTCATAAAAGCAAGGAGCCAGCAGTAAGTACAAACTTCAGGCTATAAGGTGCCATGTTAAAAAAAGTAGGCTGGAATGTCATTTTAGGTCTAATTTGACCAGCTTCCTGAATAACTTAACTTGTGTTGACGAGAGCAGCAGGGGTGCTTGGAATGTGTCTGTAGGCCTTGTATTGAGAATATTTAAGGTAGAGAATTTGCTTTCTATCTGAGATTACAGGAGACCTTTTTTTCCTGCCTGAGATCTGAAGATCTCCTTCCTCAGCAACAAAATTTTCCACTAAACAGGAGTTGGTGGGGAAATCGTGCATAATGGAAAGTATAAAATAATGTTCTGCTTTTTTCAAATGAGTGTGAATTCTTGGCAACATGTGTTTGCTTTTAAGAAAAAAACTTCCAACCTCCCTATGCACTAGAGAAAGCTGAGGAAAAAGTAGAACATAGTATGGCCCTTTGAAACTAAACAGCTGAGTCTCTTCTGCTTTTTTACTGGTATGAATTTTTGTGGCCATCACTATTTTACTTTTTTTAAAGTGTTGATTAAAGCCTCTCATACGAAGTTGCCATTTAATCAGGCTGGTGTCTCTGTCTCGAATCTGCCCCTTGCTCAGCAGGCTGCCTTGCATAGGAGGAGAAAGAATGGGACAAATGGAAATGTACATGTGGAAACCCACACATTGCTGTCTATGTGATTTTCTTTTGTACTGTCTTTGGTTTCAGAGCAGCTGGTCATGCTGCAGCAGGGCACACCTGGGTAGCTTTGGGTCATTTGGATGCCTGTACTTGTTAACTTGTTTTGTTTCCCTTGCAGTAGATGTTGTTACAACTCCATCGCATGTCCATCACACTTGTGTTAATTCAGCTGAGTTAAACTGCGTAGGTGATAATCTAAAAATACAAAAAATGGACCTTCCTCATTTAGGATCTTTGAGAAAATCTAATAAAATTTTTCAAATTATCTTAAGGTGAGAAGAGCCAGAATCACTGAAAGGAAACTTCCTGGAGAACATTTAAAGGATTTTAAATTTATGCTACCTCATCTAATCATGGCTATTACTTCTGGAGTCATCACCAAGTCTTAAAACATTTCTTGTTTTCTATCACTACAGCATTGGGGAGCTAATACAGAATTTTTGTAGTGACTCTTAACTCAAAACCACAACTGGCTTTTATATTGTGTTTGAATAAATTGTAGAGAGGTAAAATACATTTCCTTTTTCTGTTCAACTTAAACCTTTATTCATGCCTTACAATACGTTTGAATTATTTATTTGCCAAAATAATATACTGCATGAGTTTTGCAGAGGATGGCTTTCTGAAAATGCGTTTTATTGTACCTACAGTCCAGTAAGAATCATGAAAGTGAATTGAGGATAATGAGTACAGATTTCAGTACAAACAGGGGAAAAAATGATGGACTGACTGGGTGGAAAGCATTGCCAGTCTGCTTGATTGAGAAGAATAATTGGCATCTACTGGAAATAAGTTTAATTATATTTCTTTCTGTTTTTTAAGAGATGAAATTGGATTAATACCCTGCCCTGAAGCCAGATATAACCGGAGCCCTATTGTCCTGATAGAAAACAAGCTCGGTGTGGAGAGTTGGTGTGTCAAGTTTCTTTTGCCATACGTCCACAATAAACTTCTCCTCTACAGAGAAAGAAAACAATGGCTGAACAAAGATGGTAAGTTACCCAGTTAGAACAGTACCTGATGTGATTCTTAATGCACATTTTTTATTTATCACAGAATCATTTAGGTTGGAAAAGACCTTTAAGATCGAGTCTATCCATAAACCTAACACTACCAAGTCCACCACTAAACCATGTCCCGAAGTGTCACAACTACACATCTTTTAAACACCTCCAGGGATACTGATTCCACCACTTCCCTGGGCAGCCTGTTCCAATGTTTGACCACTCTTCCAGTCAAGAAATTTTTCCTAATATCCACTCTAAACCTCCCCTGGCGCAACTTCAGGCCATTTCCTCTCTTCCTGTCACTTGTTACTTGGGAGAAGAGACCAACATCCACCTTCCTACAACCTTCTTTCAGGTAGTTGTAGAGAGCGATGAGGTCTCCCCTCAGCCTCCTCTTCTCCAGACTAAACAACCCCAGTTCCCTCAGCCCCTCCTCGTAAGACTTGTGCTCTAGAGCCTTCACCAGCTTCGTTGCTCTTCTTCAGACACACTCAAGCACCTCAACATCCTTCTTGTAGTGAGGGGCCCAAAACTGAACACAGTATTTGAGGTGAGGCCTTACCAGTGCCGAGTACCAGGGCACAATCACTTCCCTACTCCTGCTGGCCACGCTATTCCTGAAACAGGCCAGGATGCTGTTGGCCTTCTTAGCCACCTGGGCACACTGCCGGCTCATGTTCAGCCGGCTGTCAACCAGCACCCCCAGGTCCTTTTCCACCAGGCAGCTCTCCAGCCATTCTTCCCCAAGCCTGTAGCGTTGCATGGGGTTGTTGTGGCCCAAGTGCCGGCACTGGCACTTGGCCTTATTAAACCTCATACAGTTGACCTCTGCCCATCGATCCAGCCTGTCCAGATCCCTCTGCAGAGCCTTCCTGCCCTCCAGCAGATCAACACTTCCACCCAACTTGGTGTCATCTGCAAACTTACTGAGGGAGCACTCAGTCCCCTTGTCCAGATTGTTTACCTTTTTTGACACGACACTGGCCCTTATTAAAGCCAGTTTAACCTGTTCTGAAAGAACTGAGTGTTACTGGGGGGGAGGGCAGGATTTGGATTGTGCGTCTTGGCAAGTTGTGGGGTTGCTTGGTTGAAAATGCAAATGCTTTCTCTCTTGCCCAAGCTGGAGGAGTTAAGAGGGAGATGACTTAACTCCCATGAATGATTTAGGGAAGTGATGTTAATCTTTACAGAAGGAATTTGGTCCTGCTTTCCTGAGTGAGAAGGAAACCTGTGGTGATGTGTGGATGTAAAGTAAGAAATAAGTGCAGTGTTTTTCAGTCATAAGGGTACCAGAAATCATTAGTCTCTACAACTTGGTAATTGTAAAGCTTTATTTCCTTTTTCATCTTTTTGGTTTGGTTTGGTTTTTAGCTGCTTTTACATGCATGAAAAATACTTTAGTATATGTTGTCTATTTTGAAATTTTTTTAAGAATTATAAACAGGTGTGACATAGGTATTTGCTTACAAAGTGTCCTGTTCTGTTCAGAGTAAGAATGAAAAAGGGTAACTGTAGTTTACGAAACTGATTTTTTTGTTCGTGGTTTCAGGTCTTGTCTAAGTAGCAGTCAGCATAAAAAAAAATTTTTGCTCTAGGCTTATCTCAGTGTCTTATTTCTGGCGTTTGTTCTTGTTCTTTTTGAGACTTCTTTCTAATATCTTCTACCTGCTATGGCATTTTTAGCGTTTTTGTGTCCCAGAAAGAGGGATAGCTTTTCTATTGAAGAACACCCTGTGACCACTCACAGAATTCAGATCTTTAGTATCTCACATGCACCTGAGTTTCAATTTGGGGTTCTTACCGTATTTTAATTTTTTTCTGTTTGCGTGAAACTAACCTAATCCGTAAAGCACTTGCTGTGTCCACTGTGCTTTAAAATGACTGTCTTGGACTATCTTCCCCTCCTGGAACATATCCAACAGCCACCATCCATTGGGTTGTGCTGATTGCAGCTATAGCAAAGGCAGTCTTCCTGGTTGGTTGTTGAACTAGTAAGATAAATAATTGTTTTAAATAGTGTGGTGCTAGCAGACATCTGATGTAGATTCTAGCATCTAGTCATCATAGAACTAACATGCTGTACCATCTTGAACAGATAGGTTTTGAGAGTAGGTCTATGTCTATCAGGAAAAGGGGTCTGGTTAGTAACAATGTTTTCTTGACGTAACTGCCATTTGCTTTTCTTAATTTTTTATTTCCACAGTCTTTTTCACCTTAAGTGGATGAAGCCAGCTGTGCATTTCCCCTCATTGAAGTGTAGGGTAAGGGATGATCAGATGGTGTTAGATGAGTCTATAAATGTGCATTTGAGCTTCTTTTGTATTCAGGGATGATATGGAGGAAGAAGATTGAGGTCTTTAGTGAATCTTGGCAAGGGAGCATCCTTAAGGCAATGAGGGACCTGGACAAGCTTGAGGAGTGGGTCTATGTGAACCTTACGAGGTTCAACAAGGTCAAGTGCAGGGTCCTGCACCTGGGTCAGGGCAACCCCAGGTATCAGTACAGGCTGGGGGATGAAGGGATCAAGAGCAGCCCTGCCGAGAAGGTCTTAGGGGTACTGGTGGGTAAAAAATTGGACATGAGCTGGCAATGTACACGTGCAGCCCAGAAGGCCACTGTATCCTAAGCTGCATCCAAAGAAGCATGGCCAGCAGGTTGAGGGAGGTGGTTCTGCCCCTCTACTCTGCTCTGATGAGACCCCACCTGGAGTCCTGCATCCAGCTCTGGAGCTCTCAGCACAGGAAAGACATGGACCTGTTGGAGCAGGTCCAGAGGAGGGACACAAAAATGATAAGGGGGCTGGAACACCTCTCCTGTGAGGACAGGCTGAGAGAGTTGGGGTTGTTCAGCCTGTAGAAGAGAAGGCTCCTGGAAGACCTTATTGCAGCCTTCCACAGAATCATTAAGGTTGGAGAAGACCTTTAAGATCATAAAGTCCAGTGTCAACCCAACACCACTATGTAAGGTCTAGCATTATTAAATAGACTTTAATTCCTTCTTACCAACAGGTGAATACAGAACGTGGGCATTTTAAAAAGAGTAGCATTAAATGGCAGAGAAAGTTTGTAACTTGAGCAAGAACACACTTGCCTTCTAATTGATGGGGAGAGTTCATATGTAGGAACTTTCTACTTCTTTGCAAGTCAGATCATGATAGAGAGGAACCCATTCCCCTGGGAACATACAGTCGTCCAGTGCTGGCTGTGTACCTTGAGTAGTGTTAGAGTAGCAGTGCACTGGCTTGATACTTGGAGTTAATTCTCCGTTCAAAAGAGTAGCTTAAGAAAGTTGAACTGGTTTTATGTGTTGTTGTGTATGACTGACCTGTTGATTGTCTGTATTTTCTTTTTGTCATAACAGATTTTTTTTGTGTGTGTTTCCCCCCAATAGAGGGTTGATGTCATGTTGATATAAGATTACCCAGTGTTGCAGTTTAGCCCCAGCTAGCAACTAAGCACCATGCAGCTGCTCACTCACTCCCTGCCTCCCCCAGTGGGACGGGGGAGAGAATTGGGAAAAAACTCATGGGTTGAGATAAAAACAGTTCAATAGGACAGCAAGAGAGAAGGAAGCAACAATGATAACAACAATAATAATACTGACAAAGGAATGTACAAGAACAAGTGATTCCCAGTACAGCGGTTGCTCACCACCCAGCGATCGATAGCCCGTCCCCAAGCAGCAATTCCCACGCCCAGCTAACTCCAGTTTATGTGCTGGACATGATGTTGTATGGTAGGGAATATTGCTTTGGCCATCCTGGGTCAGCTGTCCTGGCTGTGTCCTCTCCCAGCTTCCTGGGCACCCCCAGCGTTCTTGCTGGCAGGCCAGCACGAGGAGCTGGACTGTCCTTGACTGCTTAGCAACAGCTCAAAACATCAGCAAGTTACCAGAATTTTCTCATCTCAACTCCAAAACATAGACTCACGCCAGCTTCTGTGAAGAAAACCACTCTATCCTGGCTGAAACCAGGACACCTAGGAAAAGTGTTTTGTGGACTTTGTAAATTTTACATTGCCCTTTATTTTTTATTTTCATATAATTTATTTTCTTGCATATTCTTTTGCGTTGCAGACATCTTTTAAAGACTTCTATTTCTAGGGTCTGTGTGTTTCTAACATAAGTAACTTCCATTTTTTATTTTGTCTCCGTGGTTTATGGTTGGACCTACTAAGACCTGGTTTTTTTTGATAGCTGCCACCAAGTGGCATGATGCATTGAGTTCTGATAGAAACCAGTGGTTGTGATCTGATTGCAAATTCAGAATTTATAATGCAGACAATTATAAAATTCAGAAAAAAGAGCTTTAATATAAGGAATATTAATAATGTTGACTCTGAATGTAGCCAGAAACAAATTTTAGCGTTTAAAGAGCCAAACTTGCTAGCACAGGCAATCTTAGCAAGACCAAAGGTTTTCATTGCAGTGTTTTTTCCAGGTCTGAGGTAGGAGTTTGTAAGGTATATTTTGATTATGCTGCAGACCTTCTGCAGGGGGACTTTTCATTTTGTTCTCAAGTGTTACAGAAAAGTTGTCCCCTAGAAATTTCCACACAGACAAAAAAAAATGGTTTCAAGCCAAAACACAGATCACTGATTGTGTCACTCTTGCATTGAGAGGCTGGAGACCACTGATAGCTGTTAGCTAAAGGGCAGCTGGGTGCTAATGTGCTGCCACCCTGCTCTGTTCATGGCACTTTGTTGCGGTGACACTGTGGCACGTGCCTGTTCTGCCAGGACAGTACTGTGTACTGACTTCCTGAAGAGTGTCACTGCCTCCCTCCCAGATGAAGCCTTGCAGAACCCTTCCTCTCAAAATGCATATCATAAAACATTGTCAGTAAATACTGGGGTGGCATGAAGTTTAGATTACTGCCTGTTTGTTGAGACTTGTTTGATTTTCTTCTTTTGAAAATGAAACTCTGTTCTCTTTTGTTTCTTCAGTTATAAAAGTCAGTTTAAAATACGTGAGAAAAAGGTGATCTACAGCATTTTCATGTGTATTGAGGTTGTGTCACAGCTGTAAAACATGATGAGGACCTCCATGTTTTACCATAAATGAGTTTCACATTTGATAGGAAATTATAGCAGACACTGAACTGCAGTGGTGGAAGGAATCAAGGTGGAAGTCTTTTCCAGGCTGACTTACAGAATTGTCTCTAATTTGGTGTAAGTAGGCATACTCTATCAAGTGATGTTACGTTTTCTGGACATTTGAAATATGCTAAGGATTCTCCTTCAAATTTGTTTTTATAGACAAAAGTGCATGCTTGGAATTTGGCAAGGTAGTTGTTTTCTTCTGAATGGGATAGAGTTGTTTATTAGTGCTGCAAAACTCAATTGCATATTCTATCGATGCTTGTAACAAGCAGTGATTGCAAATGTAGTCTCTTGTTACCTCTTTTGTGTTGTTCGAATTACTGTAAGCCTTTTTAAATAGAACAGAGAAGAAAAACAGTGTGCTGATTTAAGTGTCTGCTTTCAGGTGTCGTGTCTGATATTCTTCTGGCAGGATCCTGGAAGGAAGGACTTTATAGTCAGTCATTGATAACTTAACTGTGACAGATGTCTAAGCTATGGTTTCTTTTGGATTCTTGAATAAGGTGGTATCTTGGAATCCAGAGTCGTGGACACTTCTCTTCTTGCTATTGTTCCAGTTTAGAAATCCTAATTTTGCAATATGTTTTTATCTTTTCTCCAATATTTTTTGAGAAACAATATGCATGCGTATTAGTTGTATTATAACAAGATAGTTTTCTGAAATTCCTACAAACTTCTCTTTTTATATATTGTTGTGTATACTCCCAGAATATCCTTATGTCCCATAAATCTGTGTTTCCACTTTTACAACACTCTTCTGAAAAGCATGTCTTAGTGTGATACACTTACACAACAAAAATCTGGATACAGCCATATTTTAAAATATAAATATAAAAATATAACAATATAAAATGAGCTAAAACTGTATTATCATATTTGTCCTTTTGGAGCTGGGGAGACTTTAATGTACAAAAAGGAACACATGTTCATAAAATCGTATAATCATTTAGGTTGGAAAAGGCCTTTTAAGATAATAGAGTCCAACCATGTTGTGAGCACCTATGGTGGTAGCATCATAGGTTTGCATAAAATGTATCTAGCAGAAAGTACTTTTAAATTGTAAATAAAAGCTGTTTTTTGATGCTGGCACAGAGGGAACTAGCTGGCAAGTACTGTCATTGTGTGCCAGATCTGCCACAAGACTTTCTGTTGAAAAGTGGCTCAGGGGTTCCTAAAATTGTGTCATTTGACATCTCTGGCTCAGAATCCCCACTTCATGAAATATTCATCTGCTACTTGTTGCACAAAGCATCAAAATACATGGACATGAAAGAACTGGCTATTGCTTTGAGATTTCCCTTTTGTCTGCTTCTTTCCTTTGATAATGTTGAGGATACAGTGAACGTCTGTAACAGGAAAACGGACAAAATAGTAACCAAGCTTCTGTTTAAATTGGGCTTGATTTGGTGCTCTTCCAGACCTTTGACATTACCAGAATAGACGTATGAACTGGAAATCATGATTTAGTAGGATAAATGAACTATATTCTTCTAACTGGAGTCATGTAGACTACAAAAACAGTTTCTAAAAAGTATTCAAAGATGGAACTAGTCTGTAATAAGCTCTTCCTTAATATGTCTTGTCAACCATAGCATGTACAGTGGTATTACCTAATAATTACTAAAACCATTATTGTATTTGTAAAATCCAACACTCAAAAGTTCAGATTTTTTTAATGACAGTTCAGAGCTGCCTCTAATCCTGTTCTCTGTTGCAGCTCTTTGCTACATCTCTACTTCTTATAATGTATTGCACACTTTCATTTACCTTTCCCTCCTATAGCAAACACCTTTCTCTCTTCTAACAAATTAAAAAGTCCTGCAGACAGATCTCTTTTCTTGCACAGTCTTGTTGCATTGATACTTACCATAACTGAGTGTTGAAACCTTTAGATGCAGCCCATTGGCTTCCCGGCAAAGTGATAAGCAGCTGAAAATAAAGCTCACCATGAGAAGTGTCAATCAACCTAGATTTGGTGCTCTGAACTTGTCATAAAATGCTTCAAAAATTACGCTAAGCCAGCAATTTGCTGGAAGTCTAGATTAAATATAACTTAAAGCGAGTTCTCTTGTCTAGGGGAGAAGCTAGTATTAAAGGGTTTTGTGTTTATGTTTTTGGGGGGCTTGGAGGGTGTGTTACTTGTTTTTGTAAATAATCAGCAGTTGGAGAGAAAGTTGTCTGGATGGAGTAAAAATGCAATTAACCCAATAAAGGTATGTAGCCTTGCTTTGTGTTAGCAACAAAGCTTGCAATTCTGATTTTTTTTTTTTTTTTAATTGAAGAAACTCTCAGTTGCCATGTGGTTGGTACTGTGAATTTGACATTCACATTGACATAAAGAAGATTTATGTTACCTTGGAAGAGTTATTATTAGCTCTTGGTCTTTTGCATTTTGAAAGGCAATTTGTGTTGTTTATGACACAAGGTAATAATAGCAGAATAATCAAAGCATTTAATTATGTGTATTCATGTTATGTAAAATGGATATATTTTTAAAAAATATTTAATAACTGCTGATATTTTGAGCAGGTAAAATGGCAAATCTGGATGAAACAATGACAGCTCACAATTTTTACTGTAAATCTAACCTTATAAAACTGGTGTTTTGTTAAATGTTGCCAATGAAGTTTTTGAATGTAAAATTGACACAGTAGCCAGCAAAACACTTAGTAGGTGTTTAATTTTACATATGTGAGTAATCCTGGATATTTCAATTGAGCAATTCATCTGTCTAAATAGGTGTTGAAGTACTTTGCTGGTTCAGAGATTGGCTAATTCAAAGAAAAAGCTTTTTACATTTAGACAGCAGATTAGGAAGAAGCTTTGCGCAAATGAGAGATATTAATTCCGTTGCAACAAAGAGGGGTTTAAAAGGAAATCTTTCATTAAAGAAAAAAAAACCTCAACTAAACATGAAAATAGAAAGTTAAGTTAGTTCCTTGAGGTAATTTTTAAAATATCACCATAACAGCTTAGTGCAAAATCAATGGAGTACACGAAAGAATTTTTTTTTCCTTCTGCATTATATAATAGCATAACATGTTCCTCATAAGCGGGAACATACTGGGAAACAAAAAATTACTTTGTTGGACATAAATGAATGAGTAATCATACAGTAATATGCAAAGGTATTCCACTTTTTGAGCCACTTAGTACTTAACTTCTCTCAAAATCTTTTAACCAAGATACATGAAGCCATGTTCCTTTGCATTTTGAATTAATATGCTCCATCAGTGATTTTTTTTTTTTAATTTCATTTTACAGTCATATTAACTGCACTAACAAGAGATCTAGTTCTATGAGGTACCTTCTTTTGCCTTTTCCTTAAAATGTAATGAAGTGCCTCTTATTTGCTGGAAATCTGTTCAACATGTTAAATGCGAGGTGATTAGGAGAGAATGTAGCCGAACTTTCTCGGCAGTAAAAGCCTGGATAGTCCCATTCTGTTTTGAAGCAGGTTTCTTCTTATCAGTTGCAAAATTACCATGTAAATTTAAGAATCGTGATTGAGAACAGGTTAACTGATCTGATGCTGTGTTTCCTGAGAGCAGAGGTTAAGGGAGCCAGCACAGTGACAGGCCTTAGTATCTCAAGAGTAAGTGGAGATGCCTCATGGATTCTGACTTCTACCCTGGTGGGACTCAAACTGCTCAAACAGTACAGTGGAGTGCAAAGGGAAAAGGAAAGACGAGGTTACAATGCAATTACTCTTCCATTCTCAGCAACCATATACCTCAGTCTTGTTTTTATGACATTGTTAAAAATCAGTGTAATACATAAATCCACGGTCTGCGCAGTGCTTAAATGCAGGGATGCAAAAAAATGTTCTGTTTATTCTTTTTTTACTGAATTAGTCTTAAAACCTTAGTCTGAGGCAAGACTGTCACTTTAGAATGTATTTGAAGTGTTTTCTGTGTAGTTAGATAGTGGAGTTATTTTGTGATCAGAATTCATGGTTATGGTGTTTCATTTTCCTAGCTACAGGGTTTTTCTACAGTACGTATTTTTTGTAACAGTATAGTATATGGCAGCCATCTGCAGCTCAGACTTGTACTGAAATAGTAGGGTATATTTTTCATGGTACTTATTTAAAAATTGTTGGATTTTCTTTGAAGAATTCTCTGGTTTTATGATATGTACAGTGTGTCTACAATTTAAATCACTAAATACTCAAGGATTCTGTGTAATTGCTGTCCCTTGCTGAGGCCATACTGTATGTTTGATTATAGCAGTACAGGTAGAGGTCAGAAATTTCTAGCTGCAGATTTCTTACATGTGAGTTGTTAGCAAGACAGAAGTCCATTATTTTAAACAATGAAAAGGGAGGATATGGCTGATTTTACTCTCTCTTAAATTAAGCTAGCCTGTCTTCTGGAGTGATATGGAGCAGTGTTTTGCAGAGGTGGGCATCCATAGGCACAGCAGCCCGCAGAGGAGAGTCTTTGAGGAAGGACAGGGAGTGGAGTGGAGTGCAGAGAGAACGCTGCTGTGTGTGAATCATTACTAATCTTTGTGTCTCTTGTTCAATCGTTTTAGAGCTGATAGATATCACGTGTACCCTGCTGCTGCTGAAC
>NW_010556799.1:16348-20156 GCF_000687285.1 Phaethon lepturus
CACCACTGCTTGGAACGTGAGGTATGCTACATTCAGCGAATGACATCAGAAAGACTTGGGCCTTATGTACGACTCAGCTGTAAGCTTGGTTTTAAGTGGTAGTGGCACAGCTAGAGCTTTTCAGTTAAGGGGTACTGAAGGAATGTTAAAAATCTATCCTGTATGCTTGCAGATAGCTTTCAGACTGCCTTTTTTTCTTTTTTCTCTTTTTTTTTTTTTGGTGAGTTTTTTTGGTTGTTTTTCTTTTGTAGTGCAAGCTAAAGATTACACTGCTGCATGCGAAGGCACATGTCTGGTGCACATTTTTGGGGGATGTAAGTCCCGTTGAACTGTCACTCCTCTTTTTCCTTCTGTCTGTTAAGGAAGGCCACTTGTAACGTTTAGAGGGCATATCCTTTTCACTGAATCACGTACTACCCAACTGATGTCTGCTGCCATCTTCACTGTTTTCATATTACCCCTCTGAATATTGTAGCTGAGTCCTTTTGAGATAACAGTTCAATTTGCTGCCATTACCAGTGCAGCTCATCAAAGGTGAATAACCCTCAAGAGATACACTGCAAGAGTTGGGGAGAAAGGTGACTATCCTTTATCTCACACACATTCTACCCAACCCTGCTCCTTTCATGTACCCGTTGGGATTAGTCTAGCTTCACCATTGGTCATGCTGCAGCACCTGTCCAGGAGTCATTATGGAGAAGGAGCAGGAATTTACCTCCTTGCTCTTGGTGGAGGCTAGAAGCAACAGTTCTTTGCAACCCTATAGTCTGATAATTTTTGTGTAAATCTCAGAGGTGGGGTAATATTCTCTTTCTGCTGCCTAGGTAAGAGTGGAGACAGTCTTAAAGGAGTAGTTTTAGAAGGGCTGACAGAAAATTGTATGTTAGTGTGTAGGAGGGCTGTCATTAAAAATAGGCCTTTTGTAGTTAAAGTGCATTATTGTGGTAGGAAAAATTAACAAAATGACCTAGAAAGATGATGGCTGCAGGTAGCTGTCAGCCCTAGATATGGGAAATTCAGGGTTTGGGGTTCTTTTGCTTTTTTTTTTTTTCTTTCACTGCTGGTGTAGTTCTGAAGGATTCTGCTGTGATCTATATTTTTCTAGCATCTCAGGTCTAAGAAAGGGGGATGAAAGTGATAGCAAAGGGCTTACTCTCATGAAAATGTATAGCTTGAGTAGCTTTCAAGTGGTAAAATGGAGTTAGGAGCATGTGTAGGTACTAGAGCTCCTGCAGTAGTGTAATCTTGCAGTCCTTAAAACTGAATTCATGCTTTTGTTTTAGGTTTTGTGGATTTTTTAATGCAAATGCATCCATCCTTATCAGTCTGGTGCTTTTTTTGCCTGACAGCTGAAAGAGTTTTCTCTGTGAGAGGAATAGTTCAAAGTTGTAAGTGGAATTAAAAATGTTAATGAATATGGATGAGGATTGTTTTATCTTTTATGATGTTTATGGTTTACCAAAGTATGCAAATCATTACAAAAGGTGGCCTTGCTTCCCAAGTTCTTGGACAATGCCTGATTGGTTGTCTGTCTTTGAAGCTCTCTTTAGCATTCACGGGGAAGCTGTTAACACTAGCCAGTCAGTAGCTGTGGAGTTTACCACCAAGCCTGCTGTAGCCAGGGGACTGCTCTGCTGAATCTGAACCTACATTGTTTTTGGCTGCCACTGGGAGTTTGCTCTTTTGAAGGCCCTTAATTCACGCCACATTTGAGCTTCTATTCTGTGCAAGTCCTACTTCAGTAGATTACAGGTCAAGCTAGCCAGATGTGTGGCTTATACAGTCACAGAGGACAGATTGTGTTCCGCACAGAAGCGGGAGGTAAATCCTTATTCTGAGCTAGTATAAGCTGGGAACTAATTGTGTGGGACTTGCACTGTACTTACAGAACATGATGGCTCTGCCGTGGGATGGTTGTTTTCATCTTGCCTAGAGGATGTTTGTCGCGCCAGATTCATCTTATGTTCTCCACGCGCAGATTCACTGCTTTATTTTGATGGTAAAAAATGAAATTTTTTACTAAGTATCCTAAAAAATAAAAAGTGTTATAGTTATTTACTGAATAGCAGCCTTTCATTTTAGGCTGGAATAATTCCTTTTTCCTATGTTGAATTCCCTGCTGAGAACTTCAGAGATAATGGTTGACTCAATAGCACTGAATTTGAAGATACAGGAAGGGGTTTGTTTGAGAGTGGGAAAAGGAGGTCTCTTCCTTGGAAAGAAGACAGGACCTGACAGACCAAGAAGACTGGAGTGACGGTGTGGAAGGCTAATGAGCATTTGAGCTTAGCTGACAGTCATAGAAGGTTGTATCTGGTTAATGAAGCACAGGAGAACATAAAACTTCAAGTTGCGCCAGGGGAGGTTTAGAGGTTTAGATTGGATATTAGGAAAAATTTCTTCACTGGGAGGGTGGTCAGGCATTGGAACAGGCTGCCCAGGGAGGTGGTGGAGTCGCCATCTCTGGAAGTGTTCAAGAAACGTGTGGATGTGGCGCTTCAGGACATGGTCTAGGGGACATGGTGGCGCTGGATTAATGGTTGGACTTGATGATCTTGAAGGGCCTTTCCAACCTAGTGTTTCTGTGATTCTGTGTGATTCAAAAATGTGTTCCCTGCTGGGAAGAGATAGATCATCTATCTTGACTTTGGAGCTGTTCTAAACAATTGTAACATGCCTGCATAGGTTTGTCTTTGATTTCTTTATTTTTATTAGATGTGACTGGAAAGCCACAGAAGGGCAGAGACTATAACCTAAACCATAAGGACTGAGCAAGAGCTAATTGCGTGGTGTAGGAAGGCATGCTAAAGAATAGGAGACATGTCACTTCTTAGAACTCGGAGGGAAATCCCTGTTATACTTAATGGACAACAAGACACCTGCAGTTAATCAGAATTTCAGTTATCCTGTGTTTTTAGAAGCTGAAAAATCTTCCAAGTTAAAATTACCAAAATTTTGTAAAGGAATTGTCAGAGGTTTTTTTGTTCTTGTTGATGTACTTGCTGGCATGTACAATTGATTGAAAGTCAAAAGATATTAGGTAGCAAGACACTCTGAAAAGTCAAACTTTTTCCTATCAGATATCAGTGACTTCCAAGGTGTCAGCAAAAACATAAGGCAAGTCAAAATCATTTAAGATTATCTTTTATGGGAGTCAGAATTCTGAAGGCTGAATAATTATCTGTGGTTCATATGGCAAAAAAGTGTGCTAGAAATTATATATCCCAAGTTGGATGTTTCCTTAAAAAGCTTGAAAGGGGGTTATTTGGGAGTATATGATACTTTATTCATATTTGTGATTGAAATCCCTTACTTCTGAATGGGAAGATCTCTCATTTGAAAATCTATGGAGCTAAAACCTGATTTTCTGCCACAGCAGTGAAAGTGAATTCTGTCTGTAATGTTCCTCAACTTTGCAAAAGAGTAAATTTACTTTAAGAGTAAATATGTGTGAGCCTACTTATTTACAGTTAATGCTTTAAAATAGAAAGAGCAATTTCTTCACCAGGAGTTTAGGTTTTGAGAGGTAGGTGGCCTGGTATTCCAGATCTTTAAATATGTACATGCATTTGTTTTGAGTGTTAGACTGATGTAGGCTGCTCTTTCATTGTCCATACGGTAAGTGATTTTTACCAAGATGTCACCTTTTGCACTGCAGTAATGGGGCAATTATTCCACTTGCTCCAGTGTTGATATTCCCTGAGTCTTTCTTTTGCCTGCTTTGCAAAAGCCAACACACTGGCACTGAACAATCTGGTCAGTCTGCTGCTCCTGGCTGGGATACCTTGGTTTTCTGCTGGGCACCGTT